>NW_007378213.1:79499-108851 GCF_000475195.1 Diaphorina citri
TAGTACTTACTTGTGCTACTAAATTGTGTGCCAAGTGTCCGAGGCCGAGTGTGTATTGATACCAAGAGACCACATAGTTTTCAGAGGAAGCGATGTGATTGCACATGTAGTCCGTACACACTTGCATCAAGTCCTGGGGAAGTAATAAAACAGAGAATATAGTAGTACATCTCAGTGGCCAAGTGGAGTCTCAACCCAGAAGTGCTGGGTTCAAATTTCAGCAAGGGCAGAAATTTTTTGACCATTCTTTTCCCTCTTCGTCTCGCTGGAGGACGTAAAACTGAGAAAAAAGCAGCCCTGTCAAGCCACAGACAGTAACAGTGGCTCTTGAGGGTACCTGAATGGGACTACGGTCAAGTCTGTCTCAGGAAGTAGGGTACAACGACATGATTATGTACCTGAATATCCCTCATCAGACCCCTACGATTCGGGGGCCTTGAGCTAGCTCTCTGGCTTAGATGACACCTTTTGGTATCCTCTTAATGGGATAGTATATGAACTCACAGCTTTCTCTGGAATAAACCTGAGTGTGCAGACTCTTTAGAGGTGCTACAGGTGAATTTTGGAGGAACTGAGGAGGGTGAAATATACCAGTGAGGGTACGTCTAGGTTCCATCAAGGCCCTAGGATAGCAGACCTATCAAACCCCTCATTAGACCCCTTCAGTTCAGGACCTGAGCTAGCTCTCTGGCCCAGATGGCACCTCTTGGTATCCTCTTAATGGGATAGTATATAAACTCACATCTTTCTTGGGAATAAACCTGAGTGTGCAGACTCTTTAGAGGTGCTACAGGTGAATTTCAGAGAAACTGAGGAGGTTGAAATATACTATAGTGATGAGGGTACTTCTAGGTTCCATCAAGGCTGGGGGATAGTAGCTCGGGTAGGGGAAAAAATACTGGTCACAATAGATCTACAGAGGTCGCAGTGTTAATTGCATACTCTCTTGGGGAGTGAAATATACTAGTGATGAGGGTACTTCTAGGTTCCATCAAGGCCGGGGGATAGCAGCTCGGGTAGGGGAAAAAATACTGGTCACAATAGATCTACAGTGTTTCACTTCAGAGGATAATGACGAGTATCTGTTTCGACCATCACTCCTCAGTGCTCCAGATTTGCCTGGTTGGATATCTTATTTGGACAGTAGAGCATATGACCAGGGCTTCATCTATGGAGTGCCGCCTGCAAATATGACTAAAATTACGGTAAGATGTTTTGTTTTTGAAACTTTTTTTTTAAGAGGTTTGACAGAGGGAACTGTAACTGCTAAGGTCTTATCATCCCAAAATCAAAGAGAGAAGGAAGACAGGATAGGAGAAAGCCGATCCAAGAACAAACATTATCCCATCAGTATAAAATCTGCCCCGGGTGGGAATCAAACCCAAGGCCTAGCACTTACAAGGCAGACGCACTACCAACCAAGCTAACTAGGCTGGCTAAGTTTTTGAAACTAAAGGAAAGGGGAGAGTGTGCATCCCAAAATCAAAGAGAGAAGGAAGACAGGATAGGAGAAAGCCGTTCCAAGAACAAACATTATCCCATCAGTCCGCCCTGGGCGGGAATCGAACCCACGGCCTAGCACTTACAAGGCAGACGCACTACCAACCAAGCTAACTAGGCTGGCTAAGTTTTTGAAACTAAAGGAAAGGGGAGAGTGTGCTCATTGATAAAGCACATCAAAAACTTTGACGATAATTTAATCCAAAAACCTGTAGTGTGTTCAAAGCTTTGCTTTTCTGAGAAAATCTGCACATAGCTCTACTCAGCCAACACACATGTACATACATAACCATTATTGTTCTATCCTATTGGACTCAGCCAACACTCATGTTCTTAAAATGCTCTTTTTATTTTCTTGTTTTTAGCTGGAAATAGACGCCCTAAGCAGGTTAGACTATTCGTCCAAGAGAATTCTGTATGAGATATTTGTTAATGATTGCACATGTACATACATAACCATTATTGTTCTATCCTATTGGACTCAGCCAACACTCGTGTTCTTAAAATGCTCTTTTTTTTCTTGTTTTTAGCTGGAAATAGACGCCCTAAGCAGGTTAGACTATTCGTCCAAGAGAATTCTGTATGAGATATTTGTTAATGATTCACATGGTAAGTCTGTATGAGATATTTGTTAATGATTCACATGGTAAGTTAATACTTTCCTGTCCTCCCTAACCAAAGAGGTAATCAAGTGAAAGACAGCCCTTTCAGCGGCTAAGGTCATATCAGGTTTTATCTCTTCTTTTTCACTTTGCTTACCAACAGATCTCCCCGAGAACGAACCTTATCTGCTTTTCTGAGAAAATCTGCACATAGCTCTACTCAGCCAACACACATGTACATACATAACCATTATTGTTCTATCCTATTGAACTCAGCCAACACTCATGTTCTTAAAATGCTCTTTTTTTTCTTCTTGTTGTTGTTTTTAGCTGGAAATAGACGCCCTAAGCAGGTTAGACTATTCGTCCAAGAGAATTCTGTATGAGATATTTGTTAATGATTCACATGGTAAGTCAGTTAATACTTTCCTGTCCCCCTAACCAAAGAGGTAATCAAGTGAAAGACAACCCTCTCAGCGGCTAAGGTCATATCAGGTTTTATCTCTTCTTTTTCACTTTGCTTACCAACAGATCTCCCCGAGAACGAACCTTATCTGTTCAAGATAAAGTTCGCCTGGGCGAGAATCGAACCTACGAGGCAGACGCACTACTCACCAGGTCACCAAACGAACTAGGAGGTCTGAAAATAATTAAAAAGATTTTTTAAAGGGATTTTTTATTGTGTTAAGCATACTTAAATGCTTGTCACAAATATTGTTCCCTAAGTGTTACACCTAGATAAATTTTATGACTTGGCTTGGACTCGAACCACCAACCTCCAGACCCAAATTCCAACGCGTTAACCACTGCACCACTGAGGTTGGTGTCTAAATAAAAATAGTTATATTGTTATGTTTTTTTCGCTTGGTTGGTGTCTAAATAAAAATAGTTATATTGTTATGTTTTTCGCTTCCCAGTGCCTCCTATAGAGAACGCGGTTCAGATCAAAGTGAGCAACGTCAATGTAGATGATATGTTGGATCGGAATGGTACGCGACTCAAAGAACTGGAGGAGATATTTCGCAATCAAATCTGGAACGAAAGTCGCAATGATCTGAGAACGACGTTTATCAAATCCGCCACACAGATGGGCGAACGATTGCCTTTGGATCCTGAGACCCCGGTGGGGTAAGGAAACTAGTGAATAGAACTCTACACTAAAAGAGTGTAGAACAAGAATAAAGTGTAGAACTCAAAAATAAAGTGTGTACGGGGCTCAGTGAATAGAATAGAACTCTACACTAAAAGAGTGTAGAACTCAGAAATAAAGTGTAGAACTCAGAAATAAAGTGTGTACGGGGCTCAGTGAATAGAATAGAACTCTACACTAAAAGAGTGTAGAACAAGAATAAAGTGTAGAACTCAGAAATAAAGTGTGTACGGGGCTCAGTGAATAGAATAGAACTCTACACTAAAAGAGTGTAGAACTCAGAAATAAAGTGTGTACACTAAAAGAGTATAGAACTCAGAAATAAAGTGTGTACACTAAAAGAGTGTAGAACTCAGAAATAAAGTGTGTACACTAAAAGAGTGTAGAACTCAGAAATAAACTGTGTACACTAAAAGAGTGTAGAACAAGAATAAAGTGTGTAAGGGGCTCCTTAAGGTACAATAAGGAGGAAAAGTTCACCCAGTACATCAGTAAATTTCCTTTACGGGCTTCAGGATGATTTTTTAAAAAGGAGCCACCAGAATAAAAGTAGGTGTTTTTGCATTTTACCAAATTCCAATCGGTACTTAAGATATTAAAGGTGGCTCTTTAAATAAAAAAATGAAATAAAAAATCACCCTGCATGTTGAGTTTTCTCATAATCGCCGAGTTGTACGGTGTATTTTCCCTTCGGAAACGATTTCCCCTATTCAAAATGAGGAATTTCCTATAGTTTAATACAGGTGTTACCAGGCCAACGCCAAAAGAGGGAGAGGGTGACGCGACGGCCAGTCTTGAGATTGAGCCTGGAGGACAGGGCACGAAAACGCGGCCAACCGGGCTAGAGCTGTGCCTACTTAGGCTAAAACACTGTGTTGAACTTCTAAACTCACTTCCTTCGATCAACGTACCCATGTGATTCTAGCGTGGTCATATGGTTGGGAAGCAACGAGAATTTCACCTCCGTTCTACTCCGCTTGGAAGACGAAACTAAACCTCTACGTAAACTAACCCAGTGTCCGAGGGAGTTTAAGAGGACCACTGTGGATCGACATTTCCGCGAATGGAACTTCATTGTGGATTGGTGCTCGTTTAGACTTATGGTAAAACCGGGAGAAGTGTGATTGAACTAAACCTGTTGTGATTCCCTCTGTAAATAACTATCATCAATAATAATAATAATAAGAAGAAGAAGAAAAAAAAACCTGCTGTGAATCTAACCAAGCTAAAACTAATTTGTAGTAAAAACAAAAGCCGAGTGTTTGAATTAATTTATTCCCTTATGTGTGTCTTTTTCTAAATTTGTTTTAAATTACTACCATGTGGTGTAATTCAATTTTAGTAACTGTATTGCTGTTTGTTATTGTAAATTAATGAAACTACGACTGTTGGAATTTTAGATTTTCCCTTGTGTGTTTTTTTATTTTTAACTTTTTGTTCTAATAGATCAGTTGCGCTTACTTAGGTGATGTTTCAAAGTCATAGAACAGGAAAAATGAGCACCAACGGAATTTTTCTTTTTCTTCTACGGCTTCTAGATACCGAGATAAATCGATTTAAAAAATACCGTTAAATCGTGAAGTTTGACGTCACGGCATACGCTCCCGTAGGCAATGACGTCATAATTCATGACTCCCGCTTCCTTTGTTTGTGCGCAAGCGTTTCTGCGCAGTTCGACGTGAAATCTGACGTCACAACTCTTTGAACTTTTTCATTAGAACGGCAATTAATTGAAGAAATAAGAAAACTAAGTAGAAGATTGACAAAGTTAGCATGCTTGTTTACATGTTTGGATTGGGAATATGAACTGAACTGTCTAATCGTCATACTCAACTGCTTGCTAACTCTTCCAATGACTATTTATTTGACCTTTTTCTGCCTGAGATCGTTTTAGCGAGTTTGATTCTTCTCCCTGTACATTTCTTTTATTCCCCAATTTCCCAACTTTTGAACTACACCGTATGAGTTAGAAAACAGTAATAAAAAAACATTAAAATCTATGGAAAATCCTTAATGGGTAATAATTCATCTTTCAAATAGAAAATAACGTTTTTTATATGAAATTATATCTCACAGAAATTTTTGCATAATAGATAACCAAGCTTCGAACATTATGTTTAGGTATGATGTTTATGGCGTATGTACTTCGCTTGAAGTTCACTGGAAGCATTAGAAAATCTAATAATGAATGTAACTATTCTAGGGAAAACAAAAACATTCGTAGCTCTGGAGTTGAGAATCGGAATAATAATGTCTAATTTCTTCATCCTAGCAACAATTACGAGAAAGGAGAAAATACAAAAGATAGGAATATCTGAGAAGAAAGCTAGGGGCTATGATAGGACAAGGCTCTGAACTTTAGAACAAGATATTATACGAGGTATATCGTCTGATTTTCCATCAAGTACACTGACAATACTGACATCATTATTCATTACTACGGACATCATTCTACCTTGGGCAATGCCTTCTTCACGTTAAGGTCTCTGATACTGTCGAGGTAATGAATTTTGTATTTTGATTTTCAGAACAAGAAGCGAATATTAGCGGAGGAGAGTGATAAAATCAACAAGCAGAAAGCATCTCACCTAGATGTTACCTATAGCAAGTGGCAATCCGGTCTATACAGACACGAAGTACCCAACAAGAACTATTGGCTGGAACTTGCCTATGTGGTGGTACTTCCATCTATAATACTCCTTCTGTTGGGCGCTTTTCTCCTGTATATTTTCTATGAGATAGACGAAACCTCGTAAGTATTGATATCCGTAAAAAAGTATGTAGATAGAATAGAATAGAATATACCCTGTTTACACTGCCGAAATGAGACTGAAAAGTCCCTTTACTCCCACAGTCTAAACAAAGTCACTTATGTATTTGGTACAAAATAAATTCACAAATTACAAATAAAAACCTTGCTTAACCTCGGCTTGGCTTGCTCGGCCCAACCTCGACTTGGAAAATGGCAAATGCCATTTTACAATAGAGGATAAAAACCAAAATAGTACATACTAGTGATTTCAAAGTGGGCAACTGTCTTCTTCTTTTCTTCTTCCTCGCCTTTTCCCGTGTTCAGACAGGGTCGGCGCTTTTCGTCAGCCTCTCGGTCAGCCCTAGCTAGGGTGATTGCTTTTAGTTGACATTTGGTTTAGGCTACAAAAAATTGACGAGTGGATGACCTTCGCACTCAACCATTGCTCTTTAGCAAGGGAAATTTCAGGCTGGTCTACTACCTGTTAATTTCAGGCTGGTCTTCTACCTGTTAATTTCAGGCTGGTCTACTACCTGTTAATTTCAGGCGGCTTTGGTGAGAACACTTTTGTTCAAGAATAATAGAAGTTGAGGCCCCAAAAGGATACACTGGGGCCTTTGTCTGTATCCTTTGTGACTTGTGACCTTAGGTTCATCACATATCCTAGTAATTAGCTAATTAGGATCTATTTTTCCATATTTCCATTAAGAAAGTGAATTTGACATCTCCACCAACAAGGGGATAAGGGAGTTCGTGATTAGTGGAGATGTCAAAATCACCTAGTTTTTTCTCTTTATCGATACGAGTGCCTACATCTTAGGATAAACTACTTTTTCAGCCCTACGTCAAAAGTACCTGGGTGTAATTTCATTCACCTACCTATCCCCTAAAAGTTAACTCATCAATATATAAGTAGTCAGATATTCTCCCTGTCTAAAGTTTATGCGTGGATGATACTCAAGGGAGTTAGGTAGAAGATGGGGAGTTAGAAGGTAGAGGAGAGGGTCATTCTCTATTTCCTTCCTGAGTTATAAGGTTTCTTCCGTGTGTTATTCAAAACCAGGAGTTTCCCTTTCAGTTCTTTCCTCAACCGAGAGGGCTGAGCTTATACGAATCTACCAGACAAAACAAACCCGTCAGATTATTATTTGGGCTAGGTATAGGGGGGTTCTCATAACGGGGGTTTTACTCACCATTCGACGACAAGCTACCCGCCTCCTCAATTTAACCTCACCCAACATGAGTGGAGCCGGGAACCCAGCAGCACGCGGATTCCCCAGATGGTCACCCATACAGGTACTAACCACGGTCAACGTTGCTTAATTTCACTTATCTGTAAGGATTCAACGTGCTGTTTCCACTGATGATTTTTATTTGAATTTGAAAAAAGAAGGTTTGGGAAATCTGACATCTCCACCAATAAAAGAGGATAATCGGGGAAAATTGGTGGAGATGACACATTTAACATCTTTCTACTTCAAGCCTTCAACCTTGAAGGAGTCTCAATCATTAACATTCATTGAATCATATGTGCATTATGTGCCAATTTTGGAAGTGTTGAAGACTTATTTATCTTGGGACTTACCTTTGGTGGCTTTACTTCTACATGCATTATTATTCTTACTTTTTTATGAGCTGATTGACATGTACAGTAACTGGGGTATTTTGGGACACAACTTTGGCGACTTCGAACAGTACTGAAAGGGATGCGTAACAGCTAAACTGTGTAATCAGATTACATCTCATTGGACAGGACATTTCCAGTTTATAGTAATAGTGCTGATAATAGTAATAGTTATAAATAGGTAATAGTAGTAGTATTAGTTATAAATAATAGTAATAGTGCCATAAGTGCGTTCTACCTCAGTTTGATTCGTGACTTGAGTCACGTCCAATATTTTTTCGCGCCGCCATTTTATTTTGATCTATAGAATCCTCTAATAAAATAATAATAATAATATAAAAAAGTAAAATTTGCGTACGGATTTCCCGGAAAATGCCAAGAAACTTCGCTTGTTTGGGGCTGTGAGTTTTGAGGGATTAGTTTGACGAAGTTAGTACCTAGCTAAGAAAGAGTTTTCGTGTACGAATAGGTAGATATTGTCGCGGTCTTATTAATGTATTTATACGTTCAAAAAGAAAAACTCAGTATTGTTTAATTATTTTTATTACAGTTTGTTGTTTTGCTAAAGCCTTGCTCAGTATGCTCTAAGCTCTAACGTAAACTTGCAAATGTTGGTACCTATTCTACCTAATCTTGGTATTCTAATCTTGATTCAAGATTATTCTAATCCTGATAGTTTAGGTACTCAAATTTATCTGATCTCTTTTAAAAACTAAAATGGGAATCTTTTAGTTTATAGTTCAATTTCTTTCATTACATGAACCTGACTATTATTATACTTTGTTCAATAATCTTGCTTGAAAAACGGAAATATTCTGCCATTTGATCCAAGCTTTTCAGGATGGAATCTTTTGTACTTTTTGGTAAGTCGTGAGAGATTTCGAACAGCTCCTTCTGTTCTGTTGCTGTTCTGTTCTGCACTATTCAATCTTCTGTTCAAAATAGGTATTCTTAGCTTTTCTCCTGCTTTTTTCTTCCTTTTCTTTAGGCTATTTCTTCGGAAAAAAAATGAAAACTGAATCATAACTTTGTTTACTCTCTGTGAACTCAATGTTCTTATTTCCCATAACTTCGCCGGGTTTTATAACTCGCGTCCTGTGACCTTTTACCTGTGAACTTTACAGCCTGGCTTGAATGTTATAACTTCAAAGGATCGGAAAGATGTAGAAGTATTTAAGGCTTTACTGTATTCAATTCATTATTATTAGCCTAGCTAGCTTGGTTGGTAGCACGCCTGCCTTGTAAGCGCCAAGTCACGGGTTCGAGTCCCGCCTTAGATGTACATACTTATCCTTAACAGATAGGATTCGTTCTCGGAACGGCTGTCTTTCTCCGATCCTGTTCTTCTTCTCTCTTCGATTTCGGGACGATAAAACCTTAGTTGTTCATAGTTATCGCTCTATCAAAACTCTACAAAAAAAATCTAATCAATAGAACGATAATTGTTATGATCATCTAGGCAACTATCATCCAAATTACTTACTTACCTCCTTATCCCAACAGGTTGTTAACGGTTAACATGTTACATCAGAATCATCAGATAGATTAAGGACCCTTCTCAAAGATTCCAAATTAAGTTGTTTCAGAATGTGCTTTTGAAATCCAAGAGAGTGCAGAGATTATTAAGTTTGGTGCTATCCCTACAAAAGTTTATTTCCTAGAGGTTTCATAGAGTCTTATTGTCCCGAAACCGAAGAGAGAAGGAAGATAGGATAGGTGAAAAGAAAAAGCCAGCTGTTCCGAGAACGAACCCTATCTGTCTAGGATAAAATCCGCAGACGCTCTACCCTCTAAGCTAACTAGACTTTCCCTAAAAAGTTTTTCGATTGACTTGACGGAATTATTTGAAGGCCAGACTGATCAGAGCCCTGAACGATTATGGACTCCCCTATTCCTGACTTTTAACTCTACGCTCAAAAAAAAGTCAATTTTAGGTTATTTTCCTTTCGAGAAACTTACCATTGCACCATTCCATTCAGTTTTTATTTCTATTGGAGGAGTGGTCAATTTTTCAGAGATAGTACCAACCTTTGTAGTATAGTACTTTGAAGATCCTAATAAAGTACCTGCACACGCACATGCATTTTGTTTCCCAAGTTTTAAATCATATAATAATTACAGCTTGTAAATCAGACAAAGAACTCATCAGCCCAATTTGGGGCCGGGGTAATCGCCCACGGGGCGTTACTATTGGGGCGTTCATATGTCAAAACCATAATGGTTCTATTGGGATTTGGGATCCACGCATGCATCCTGGGATTATTGGTTTTTTACCTACTTTGAGTGTTTAGTGGCTTTTGTATTCGCCCAGTCGCCAATGTGTGATTGAGCATTGAGATTGTGGTGGATTTGATTCTCACCCGGGGCGGATTGTACACATACTTTCGCGGTATACGATGCGAGTTAAAAGCCGTTTTGTTTCTCTGGTGTTTTTTTTCCACGAGGTTAGACAGAGATTGTAAGCGCTAGGCCGCGGGTTCGATTCCCGCCCGGGGCGGATTTTATCCTGATGGGATAATGTTCGTTCTCGGAACGGCTGGCTCTTTTATATACCCTCTATTTGACAACAAGCTATCCGCCTCCTCACATTAAATCTCACCCAGTCTGAGAGGGAGTGTGTAAAGTCAGTAGCACGCGATTACCCAGATGTTCATCCATCTGGATACCAACCACGCTCAACGTTGCTTAACTTCAGTGATCCACCGGGAACTGTTGTCTTCAACGTGCTATGGTTGCCGGCAATTATTTATTGGGTTTCTTTGAAATCTTGTATCTCCTAGCTGATTGGTCGATTTTTGAGTTTAAGATGGTTTTCTAGTATTTATACAACTTGCTGTTCAGAACGATAAGGGGGAGAGGGTACACAATAACTGGTTCACCCTGTCCTGTGGACAGCCCTGTATATCTTCAACTATTTAATGAAACAAAATCTAATAAATGTTAATAATAAGGCAGATATCAGATAGTAGGTAATATACACAGCTGATAGGTATAAGGTATTAATGTAATTAAGAATTAAATTCCCAGGCACACTGTAAAAAGAGATACGTGGGAATCTTATAAGTTTTTAGTTCAATTTCTTTCATTGCATGAACCTGTGACTATTATTATACTTTGTTCAATAATCTTGCTTGAAAAACGGAAATAATCTTGCTTGAAAAACGCCATTTGATCCAAGCTTTTCAGGATGGAATCTTTTGTACTTTTTGGTAAGTCGTGAGAGATTTTGAACAGCTCCTTCTGTTCTGTTGCTGTTCTGTTCTGCACTATTTAATCTTCTGTTCAAAATAGGTATTCTTAGCTTTTCTCCTGCTTTCTTCTTTCTTTTCTTTAGGCTATTTCTTCAGTAGATACCCTCGGGAAAAAAAAATGAAAACTGAATCATAACTTTGTTTACTCTCTGTGAACTCAATGTTCTTATTTCCATAACTTCGCCGGGTTTTATAACTCGCGTCCTGTGACCTTTTACCTGTGAACTTTACAGCCTGGACTATTATATTCTTTGGAATCCCACATTTTACCATTTACAGGTCTGAGGTATAACCTTCCCACTGCATTTTATTTTAAGCATTCCTCGCATATGCTTACAAGTTGTACGTATATCTGCACAAGTTCCGGAGCTTATTATGTAAATCAGGCTTTAGTTTGTTTAGAAAACTATAAGAGAATATCTAGGTATACAATTAATAGATCTTATGAACAATATATTGTATGTCCAGGGGATTTCTCAGCCTAACCAGGCTCTGGGGCTGATTCCACAATGGTGCTCCTCCTCGTAACATTTTTTAAAGAGGTTTTGGTAGAGGGAACTGTAACTGCTAAGGTCTTTTCGTCCCGAAAGCAAAAAGAGAAGAGAGATAGAATAGGAGAAAGCCAGCCGCTCCGAGAAGAATATTTATCTCTTTAGGATAGAATCCGCCCCGGGCGGCAATCGAACCCGCGACCTAGAGCTTAGAAGTTAGATGTACTACCCTCCAAACTAGGCATTTTTACAGAAAATACCAGGTTAGTTTTACCTGAATTAGGATCTGCTGGTTTCCGACCCGTTGAGGACCTTAGGGGTGGGGCACACGGGGCCGAACAACCCCCTCTGTGGACAGCCCTGTATATATATTCAACTATTTAATGAAACAAAATCTAATAAATGTTAATAATAAGGCAGATATTAGATAGTAGGTAATATACACAGCTGATAGGTATAAGGTATTAATGTAATTAAGAATTAAATTCCCAGGCACACTGTAAAAAGAGATACTTATTAAAACAAACAATATACAGGGTGGTTGCCAGTGGAGTAAATACTTTTTCGGGGCCCGACAAGGTTTCGCCTTGGGGCCCTTATTGTTCAATTTTGGGCTAGGGGGTTGTGGATACTCTAAATTGGGCAGCTAGTTAGCTAGTTTTCCAATATAACTATAATTGGGGTCCCTGAATATCCCAGCAGGATTGGGATGTAAAATTGTTGTTTAATAGGTTTAACGTTAGAACGTTACTGCATAACTGCTTTTATATAAACATCCCCCAAGTCAAAATCAGAGTTGACAGCGAGATTCTAATCAGAAATCTGAATAGAAGTGTCAAAAATCTTGATACCTAGATAACTGAAAAGCAATTTTGTTGGAAATTGGTTCTATCACTCCCTTGGACCTTTTATGTGAGACTCTTCTAGGGATATTCACTTAAGGATATTCACTTTCTTCTACAACATGTCAAAAATCAAAATGTCTTCTTTGTGTACTTGTCAGGAGGTGACATTGGAGGGATTGAACCAGAGGGTGGTAAAATCCTTACAGGTGGCGTTGTTTTTATGTACATACATAGTTGTTCTCTTTATTTTTATTTTATTATCATCATCATTATTATTATTATTATTATTATTATTATTATTATTATTGAGTTTAAGATGGTTTTCTAGTATTTATACAACTTGCTGTTCAGAACGATAAGGGGGAGAGGGTACACAATAACTGGTTCACCCTGTATAAAGTCTATGGAACTTCTAGCTGATTGGTCGATTGTGAGTTTAAGATGGTTTTCTAGTATTTATACAACTTGCTGTTCAGAACGATAAGGGGGAGAGGGTACACAATAACTGGTTCACCCTGTATAAAGTCTATGGAACTTCTAGCTGATTGGTCGATTGTGAGTTTAAGATGGTTTTCTAGTATTTATACAACTTGCTGTTCAGAACGATAAGGGGGAGAGGGTACACAATAACTGGTTCACCCTGTATAAAGTCTATGGAACTTCTAGCTGATTGGTCGATTGTGAGTTTAAGATGGTTTTCTAGTATTTATACAACTTGCTGTTCAGAACGATAAGGGGGAGAGGGTACACAATAACTGGTTCACCCTGTATAAAGTCTATGGAACTTCTAGCTGATTGGTCGATTGTGAGTTTAAGATGGTTTTCTAGTATTTATACAACTTGCTGTTCAGAACGATAAGGGGGAGAGGGTACACAATAACTGGTTCACCCTGTATAAAGTCTATGGAACTTCTAGCTGATTGGTCGATTGTGAGTTTAAGATGGTTTTCTAGTATTTATACAACTTGCTGTTCAGAACGATAAGGGGGAGAGGGTACACAATAACTGGTTCACCCTGTATAAAGTCTATGGAACTTCTAGCTGATTGGTCGATTGTGAGTTTAAGATGGTTTTCTAGTATTTATACAACTTGCTGTTCAGAACGATAAGGGGGAGAGGGTACACAATAACTGGTTCACCCTGTATAAAGTCTATGGAACTTCTAGCTGATTGGTCGATTGTGAGTTTAAGATGGTTTTCTAGTATTTATACAACTTGCTGTTCAGAACGATAAGGGGGAGAGGGTACACAATAACTGGTTCACCCTGTATAAAGTCTATGGAACTTCTAGCTGATTGGTCGATTGTGAGTTTAAGATGGTTTTCTAGTATTTATACAACTTGCTGTTCAGAACGATAAGGGGGAGAGGGTACACAATAACTGGTTCACCCTGTATAAAGTCTATGGAACTTCTAGCTGATTGGTCGATTGTGAGTTTAAGATGGTTTTCTAGTATTTATACAACTTGCTGTTCAGAACGATAAGGGGGAGAGGGTACACAATAACTGGTTCACCCTGTATAAAGTCTATGGAACTTCTAGCTGATTGGTCGATTGTGAGTTTAAGATGGTTTTCTAGTATTTATACAACTTGCTGTTCAGAACGATAAGGGGGAGAGGGTACACAATAACTGGTTCACCCTGTATAAAGTCTATGGAACTTCTAGCTGATTGGTCGATTGTGAGTTTAAGATGGTTTTCTAGTATTTATACAACTTGCTGTTCAGAACGATAAGGGGGAGAGGGTACACAATAACTGGTTCACCCTGTATAAAGTCTATGGAACTTCTAGCTGATTGGTCGATTGTGAGTTTAAGATGGTTTTCTAGTATTTACAACTTGCTGTTCAGAAAGATAAGGGGGAGAGGGTACACAATAACTGGGTCACCCTGTATAAAGTCTATGGAACTTGGACCCGAATGGGAAACGGGTTTGACAAGATTTCTTCAACAATTTGAAGATCCCTATCTCTCCGTATTTTTATATTTTTCATCCTTCAGGTTGATTCCACTTGAAAGTTATGTGTGTGGCTAATATGTGGCTATATAATATATAACAACTATACTTCTGAACTTCATATATATGGGTTTAAGAATGTGTGCTAAGTTCTGATCATAGAGATGTGATATATCACCTTTCTTTTTTCTATAGTCATTTCTTTTTGTGTCTTTTGATACCAACCTGTTAATTGGCTAATTAATTAAAAGATCATTAAAGGCTGTCTCTATTTAGAATCGTGTAAGCTTAACCCGACTTTTAAGGCTGTTTGCTCCTACACCTAAGCTTTATGTGTACGTTTCATTACCTAAGTTAAAAAAATAGAAATCCGCCTATTTCTGAGTTTCTAATTTCCAAACTTTGCCTTCTTTTTTGATTACAGGTAAGCTATCCTGACATTTATTCACAAACACAATACAAATGTCACTGACACTCTGGGTAAGTCATGTAAGTAAGACCTTGCTAGATGTCTATTTACGAAACTGAACAGGAGCTTTTATTAATTTATTTATTTATTAGCTACTTACTTAGTCTCGAAGTCTTGCGCTTACTTATCTGGATTTAGAGGCGCTATTAAAAATCAAACAGAATTTGTTGTGTAATTCCATACCTGTAGGATTATGTATAGCAGGGGTGGCCAAACTTTTTTCATTGCGGTTCCCTTCATAACTTTCAAAAGTGTTCGAGGTTCCCCCCCCCCCCCCAACCCCACCCAAAACAATAACTGATTCACCCTGTATAAAGTCTATGGAACTTCTAGCTGATTGGTCGATTGTGAGTTTAAGATGGTTTTCTAGTATTTACAACTTGCTGTTCAGAAAGATAAGGGGGAGAGGGTACACAATAACTGGGTCACCCTGTATAAAGTCTATGGAACTTCTAGCTGATTGGTCGATTGTGAGTTTAAGATGGTTTTCTAGTATTTACAACTTGCTGTTCAGAAAGATAAGGGGGAGAGGGTACACAATAACTGGGTCACCCTGTATAAAGTCTATGGAACTTCTAGCTGATTGGTCGATTGTGAGTTTAAGATGGTTTTCTAGTATTTACAACTTGCTGTTCAGAAAGATAAGGGGGAGAGGGTACACAATAACTGGGTCACCCTGTATAAAGTCTATGGAACTTCTAGCTGATTGGTCGATTGTGAGTTTAAGATGGTTTTCTAGTATTTACAACTTGCTGTTCAGAAAGATAAGGGGGAGAGGGTACACAATAACTGGGTCACCCTGTATAAAGTCTATGGAACTTCTAGCTGATTGGTCGATTGTGAGTTTAAGATGGTTTTCTAGTATTTACAACTTGCTGTTCAGAAAGATAAGGGGGAGAGGGTACACAATAACTGGGTCACCCTGTATAAAGTCTATGGAACTTCTAGCTGATTGGTCGATTGTGAGTTTAAGATGGTTTTCTAGTATTTACAACTTGCTGTTCAGAAAGATAAGGGGGAGAGGGTACACAATAACTGGGTCACCCTGTATAAAGTCTATGGAACTTCTAGCTGATTGGTCGATTGTGAGTTTAAGATGGTTTTCTAGTATTTACAACTTGCTGTTCAGAAAGATAAGGGGGAGAGGGTACACAATAACTGGGTCACCCTGTATAAAGTCTATGGAACTTCTAGCTGATTGGTCGATTGTGAGTTTAAGATGGTTTTCTAGTATTTACAACTTGCTGTTCAGAAAGATAAGGGGGAGAGGGTACACAATAACTGGGTATAGGGTTTCTACTCGAAATAGCTTTCTGGTTTATTTTTAAAGTTCATCCGCAGCGGGGGATGGAATATGTCCCATTTTATATCTTAGGATCACCACGGTCTTGAGATTAACCCGTTGAAGTAACAACAGATGGAGACATTTGAGGCTCGAGGGACGACCAAAAAAGCTTTTGTATGATTTTAACAAGACAATTGGATTTTTGGGTTTTGGGGTCGACGTATGGGGACGATTTGGGGACGACGTAAGGGTTTTTAGGCAAAATGCCTATGTGTATTTCTGGAAAAATAAATAAAAGACAGACCTATCGATTTTTAAATCAAAAGGAGGGGGAGATGGAGATAGGGAGAGAAAAAGAGAATGAAAACAGGAGCTATTAATATTTTTAGTGGATGTGCCAAAACTACCAAAAAATCTTCTTTTAAGCCGCGGGAATCTGAACTGGACCTGAACTCAGGGGGTCTTAACTTGAACAGCAATGTGAGTTTGTGAGCCACATTGGTTTAACTTGAACTACCTACATCGGGTTAACGTCAAATTCTTCAAGTTCACTGTTCGAACTCTTAATTTAGAATTATCTTGATGGATGGAAGATGGAAGTATAATGGTTGATTTTTAAGACGCTTAAGATTCCCTAAGAAGAAGAAATCTCAAACTATGTAGTAGGTATACATCAAGGTTTAATCTAGTACATCAAAGAAATGAATTTGATTCACAAAAATCTTGTCATTATCATGCATCAAACCCGGGCTTGAGGTGTCTATAAGATGTCAAGGTCGCACCTGTCGTAGTTCAAGGACACAAGTTAGGGTCCTGGGTTTGATGCTCTTTCAGAAAAAAACGTATACCTATTTTTACTTTCCTTATCCTACAATGAGGAAAGTAATGTATTCGCACAAAAAGAGGAAATTTTGATGACTTGAGCCTTCACAATGGTTGGTCAAAAATGTCAAAATTTGTGTTGATCTTGGGTTTTTTTTATCCACACCCAAAACAAGAATGACTAAAAAATTAATGAGTTGATGGCTAAATACCTAATATTTTAAATGACGGTTGGTAAAACAAATAAAAAATTGAACAAGGAAAAAATGTAAGTACAGATTTTCTTGTTGGAGATTTTATTCAACAACAGAAAAAGTAATTGAAAAAGTCTCAAAACAAAAGTGGTTAATAAAAATCTGGTGTGAACATCACACGACTTTCCTTATCCTATTGAATGATGCTTATTTGAGTCTTCTTTTACCCTAACTTTTACAAAAGGCCCATACTTTTCAGCGCCCTTGTGGTACAAGGGGAGATGGTATTATTCTGTTAAGTTGGGTCTTATCGAAAATAGAGAAGGAAGATAGGATAGGAGAAAGCCAGCCGTTCTAAGAACGAACCGTATCTGTTTAAGATAAGATCCGCCTCAGGCTGACGGACCCTCCGAGAATCGGGCAGCTTCATGTGCCCCTGGGGCCTGATTTAGTGGGCCTACCCTTAAATCCGTCCCTGCCGGTAGAATCATATGTAGGTATGACTTTTACTAACAGATGAGTGGTTTTTGCTTGATAACCTATCATTTGCTGTAAGTGAGATGAAGTTTGCATCTGATAGGATAGCAGCAGTCTGAAATAATTAGGTATTTTATGCTATGTACGTATAAGTTCTAAAGATTTTGAGCCATTAAAGAGATTTTCAAGGAGAAGCAGAAGATTAAAACAGACAAGAGAATCTTTTCAGATTGGTTTAGTTCTAAAGATTTTGAGCCATTAAAGAGATTTTCAAGGAGAAGCAGAAGATTAAAACAGACAAGAGAATCTTTTCAGATTGGTTTACCTCCTGTTGGATCTCTAGTTCTCCAGCTTTATATGCAGATTTGTAAGAGCCCAAAAAGAAAACGCCATCAGTGAGCTAAGCACCATTTCTGATGAGGCCGAGGTGAAGCTAGAAGAGGTTTTAAAAAAAGGAGGTTTGATAGAGGGGACTGAAACTGCTAAGGTCGTATCATCCCGAAATCGAAGAGAGAAGGAAGACAGGCTAGGAAAAAACTAGCCCCGTTCCGAGAACGAACATTATCCGTTCAGGATGAAATCCGCGAGAATTAAACCCGCGGCCTATCGCTTACCAAGCAGACGCTCTACCAACTACCAACCAAGCTCTCTAGGCTGGCAGAAGATATTTTATTTTTTTTATTTTTTATTTTTTTTTAATAAAATTAATACAAATGTTGATAATCATTCAAATAATATTTCAATCATCATTTTCTTTAAACGTCACGCTCTATCTTTTACTCTATTCATAGTGTGTGGACAGTTGGATTCGTTGTGTGTGCAGTTTCTGAACAATCTCACCGGATTGTCACGAGAATGGCAAGCTGTGTGGATATTGGTGCTGGCACTGAGTCAAATACACTCCACACTGTCAGTGGCGAGATAAATAAACACATTATTGACCTACAGGGTGACCCAACATATGACCTATAGAGTGACACAACATTTAATGTCACTACGCTAAAGGTACGTCCACACATAGTCGACCGGCCATCGATCGACATTCATCAATGTGTCGACTGGACTGTTCAAAATGCCTTGACAACATGGATTTACCTTGTCGATCGACGGCCGGTCGACTATGTTTGGGCACACCTTAAGAGACTATTAGCAATATAAAATGTATAAATCAAAGTCCCCCAGTCAGTCACAAAGTTGTCTACTCATGTCCCAAACTAAACTTTGACCTTAACACTTTAATAAATACAAATGAAAAAAAAATTGACTTCTATTCCAGGGGACGATCGTAACCCCATCTGGAGGTTCCCCAGAATATCAGCACATATTAGATCAACCCAATGCTGGAAGAAACTCAAAGGTGTCAGGCCAAGATGATCTTTGACCAAAGAACTTTAAATCTACCTGACAGTTTCACACTGTATACGTATACCAATAATAATAATAATAATAATAATAATAATACATAGTTGGATTCGTTGTGTGTGCAGTTTCTGAACAATCTCACCGGATTGTCACGAGAATGGTAAGCTGTGTGGATATTGGTGCTGGCACTGAGACAAATACACTCCACACTGTCAGTGGCGAGATAAATAAACACATTATTGACCTACAGGGTGACCCAACATATGACCTATAGACAAGTCTTGGAGATGGCTCAACCTGAAGTGTTAGGCCTAGGCCAAGTGTTACTTCTTGATGAAATTATTGTAAGCTACCTGATTTCCATTCCTAGACTGAGGTATTTGCTGTTGCAGCCTTAGACCAAGTTATTGATGAAATTGTAAGCTACCTGGTTACAGGAAGAATTACAAGAGTCCAGAATGAGTGAACTTTATTGGAAGTACATATGTATGTATATTCGTCAGTTTAACCAAAGCGGATAAGGAAAGTAAGTCCAAAGGAAGCAATAGGGCTCCCAAGTCTCCTTTTAAAGCTGCTGATAGTGACAATGGGGGTGGGGGTACTGTCACCTGATCATAAATCAGCTGGTTCCTTAGGTACACTAGATTAGGAACCGTTTCAACGATTTCGTTCACACACTCCCCCCCGGTTTCTACGGCATTATGGATCTCGATTTGTTCGTGGTAAAGAATGTCCCGGAAGTGCGAGCCTACCCAAAGCATTTTATGTTCGGCCTTGTTAAGATCGTGACCGGTTTCGAGAATGTGTTGCGCGAAATTTGATTTTTCGGGTTTGTTGTTACGCGCCGCGCCGCGCCGCGCCGCGGCTACAGACGGCGCAACGATCAGACGTCAAGATAATTCCTCATTATTACCGATTCTATTGGCGTGTCTCATTAATAACGAAACAACCTGTATACTGCTCTATCTCCCAAGCATGAAATTTGCCACATCTTACCTCCCCATTGTTCGATTTATCTTACCTTTCCATTGGTTAACTTTATTAATCCATCTTACAAGACTTTGACATGTCCTGACTGCATGTGTGATCCAAATTACAAGCAACCGAGATATCTCTATCATCAATCTAATAACATTATCATCATTAGCGAATAATTAAATGATCTCAGCCTCGGGTATCGAACCAGGTTCTGGTTGGAAATATTATTCTGCATCAGGTTGATAATGACTGGGAATATGTTTACGCTGCCAATATCTTCACACAAACATACGTACAATCTGCTTGTGTGCATGTTATTTTTTATTTTTTCAATCTATTTTTACTTTCCTTATCCTATAGGAAGGAAAGTAATGTAATCGGGTCAAATTTTCGATGGTCAGTTTTTAGTGTCAAAACACGTTTTGAGGTCCCTAGAGCCTAAATCCAAAGTTTCAGCCATTGGTCCGTGTGTGTGTCTGTAAACAAAATTCGAGAACGGTAAGAGCTAGAGACCTGAAATTTGGTATGTAGATGTCAAATATGACAAGGATGCGACACGAAACTTTTGGTTAAGACCGGTGCAACGCTTGGCGGCATTTTACCGCTTTTTGGCGGTTTTCCGTGTAATTTAACAATATCTCGGGAACGGTATAAGCTAAAGACTTGAAATTTGGTATGTAGTTCACAAATGTGACAAAGATGTTTAAAAATACCGGTAAATCGTGAACTTTGACGTCACGGCATACGCTCCCGTAGGCGATGACGTCACATCAAATGTCCCGAGCAAAGCTCCCTCGCAGGCAACGCATTAATGTGTTTGTGCGCATACGTTTCTGCGCAGTTCTTTCTGCTCCTCCGCTAGCGCGCTTGCATAGTGGCACTACCTAACGGACGAAATTTGCCACATCTCACCTCCCCATTGTTCGATTTATCTTACCTTTCCATTGGTTAACTTTATTAATCCATCTTACAAGACTTTGACATGTCCTGACTGCATGTGTGATCCAAATTACAAGCAACCGAGATATCTCTATCATCAATCTAATAACATTATCATCATTAGCGAATAATTAAATGCTCTCAGCCTCGGGTATCGAACTAGGTTCTGGTTGGAAATATTATTCTGCATCAGGTGGATAATGACTGAGAATATGTTTACGCTGCCAATATCTTCACACATGTACAGTCTGCTTGTGTGCATGTTATTTTTTATTTTTTCAATCTATTTTTTATGTATATTTTTATTTTTGATGTTTTTGTTGTTTGACAAATTGGACTAGTAATGACTAAAGAGTGAGTATAGATAAACAATTATTATTTCCTCATTACTTAAGTGTGGAGAATTGCTGAAAATGTTGATATAAGGCTGAAATCTTCATCATTCCCCCGAAGAAACAATAGTTTGCCATTTGCATGAGAATAAAAGATTAATTATTTAAGTGTAAACTGTTTGTCTATTGACATGTAGGCACTAGAAGGCAAAACACTTATCACTCAGTGATGTACAAGTGCATCATAATCCATAGTCATTTAGTATTCCATGATGACAGTGTCATTTTGTATGCAAATATTGCAAATTGTGTTAAATGATGTTGTTTGGAGCTTTTTCTATTAATAGTTAATATGTAGTAGGCAGATCTTGCACATTTTATAGAGGTGTGGAGAAGCTTTGACAAATGATCCTTCAAGTGATGTGCTTCTAAGTGTTGTATGTTCACTCTTTATATGCTTCTTGCCAGATTGTCAATTTTCCATCAATTAAATAATGCAAGTCTTCCATCAATTAACTGGAAGCTTGCGGCTTTGGAATGAGATCATCTTCATCAATCTCTCCCGGGCTAATTACCTTGTCCAGAAGATTCATCACTATAAACCTCAGTGCTGTGTAATTTAAACTCAATGCTGTATGATTTAAACCCAGTGCTGTGTAATTTAAACCTAATTGTCTTCCAATCGCAAGCATATTTCCAATTCTTCCATTTGCCAATTTATCTGCTCCGTCGTTTATCTTGTTCCAGCGTCCTAATGGTTTTCTAAGTGTTTTCCATGATGCGCTGTATGCACTTTGTGCTAAGGCCCTACACTTTATAAATTGTAAAGAAGGCTATACACGACAAATCCTAAAGTCTAAATGGACTGAATACAATGCAAAACTCATCGTGTAGTTTGTAGTGGACGCAGTCCATTCTGTGATTCTGCTGGATTTCCGGCACGCCCGAAATCGTTCGCGCAAAGCCGTGAATCTACGAAATGACCTTGCTGTGTGTAGGGAATCCCTCGTCCAAAAACAAAGATTAATCAATGATCGTATCGTCCAAAGGCGGCTTGGCGCTTAGCGCTGTATTACGTATGTGAATTCAGCAATGTTTTTTCTAACGCATACGCATGTAAAGTGCAAATCGGAATGTTGTGGTAAAAAAGTTGACTTCTATTCGAAAGCCATGCATTCGTGGACTTGTGTATAGACGCCATTATTTGACTCGAATCCTTTGAACGGTGAAAAATTACCTATACTGGGGGGGGGGGGGAAGAAAAAAAACTAGGGGGCCGGAAGCCCAATCGGGTGACGGGGTTCCGGCCGCCGTTTTCGTCAGCCTCTCAATCAACCCCAACTAGGGGGTGATTGCTTTGTGCTGACGTTTTTCTTTTTATTTTTTTTTTTTTTTTTTTTTTTTTTCTCAGTGTACCTGGATTCAAATGAATTCATCGTGTGTAGTCACCTTTAAAGTATCCCCACGTTTTTCCAATGCGTTTTCATGACCTGCCTCTCGGAATTACGTCTTGGAGTGGATTTTAGCAGACCTCTAGCACGATTATCATGTTTGCTTCTGCCATTTGCATCTGTAGGTGTGCTTCCTGGCACAATCAGAATGTCACTATGTTGCGATTGAATAATTTATTTCGTCTACATGCTAATGGATTGTGGCGGCTGACGGTATTTTAGTATCAGCTATTTTAGTATTTTAGGCCGCGCATTTTAGTATCAGGGTTAAGCTTAAAAATGCCCAAAAACCCTGAACCTCTGCTTCGTGTTATTATAGGCCGGTAGGCACTTCGAACTCTTGACGTTCGCGCGCTTTACGGCACGCTTGATACGAATCTACGAATGGTCAATGATGGGGAATCAAATAGCCAATGGCTTGAGAAAAGACCCAATAAACCAACCAATAAATTGAAATAAGAACTACCTTTGCAACAGTTGAAGTTGAAACCCACTGCTAAAAACAATGTTAAGGCGGGTTCTCACGTTCAACTTTTTAGTCGTTCAACTGTTGTTGCTCAACTTTAAAGTTGAAAGTTGAATATGTTTTTTGCTCACTTTTCAGCACTGCTGTCAAACACCAACGCAATTATGTTTGCCAGGATTGAATAGGAAAAAACAAATACATTGAGGACAAACAATGATGTTACTTTGCGTTTGAAAATTTGTGGATAGAGTTGTGAATGTTGTGATGGATTGATTTGAAGATGTACACATTCTTGGTAGTACCTAATTCCAATGATACCTAGTATGTTGATATGTTGTTGTTATTATTTTAGAAAATTTTGATTTTAAAAGATACCGTGAAATGATCACACATAATAATATACCTACCATCTTTTGCTATCAGTTAGATATACATATAGGTTTATAGGTACATAGAATTTCTAATCTTTTACACGTTTACATGTTTCTAGGTATGTAAATTGCAAAACCAGGTAATACTGCACCAGGGAAATAATGTATTTATCTATCTCTTGTTTTGACATTTAATTTTCTAATAACAATGTTACAATGGCATTAGTGGCAATATTACCACTGTTCCTATCTAGGATTTCTTCAGTAGATAGTGACAATACTATCAATGATTGTTCAATTGTTCATACTCTATGATCTCTTTATTTCTTGAGACTTTACACGGAGCTTTATCGGGGTTTAGTGTTGGATTTCACATTATTGTAAGTCTTTCTAAGTCGATCCATACGAGTATGATTGTTCTGATTGTAGTGAATGATATAGGTTATATGTAGGTGTTATATGTATCTATATTCTTCATGAAATAAATAAATAAAATAAATGCAGTTTCTTTGTGTTATTATATCACAACATTGGTGCTCACTGCAGCATTGTAGGATTTTTCCCAATATCTCAATAATGTAATCCTAACATCCAATATTTACCTACCATGCTGGCACCGGTCGCTATGCGCATTTATATGTCATAGCTACTCATTTTCCTCACGAGGTTTTTGATAGAGGGAACTGTAACTGCTAAGGTATTATCGTCCCGAAAGCAAAGAGAGAAGAAAGGTTAGGAGAAGCCAGCCGTTCTGAGAACAAACCACTAGGATCCACGCCTGGCGGGAATCGAACCCGCAACCTCGCGCTTATAACGTAGACGCTCTACCCACCAAGCTAACTACTAACCAGGCTTCCCTCTATTTTTCATTTACATACTTAATTGGTTGTCTAGCAAAATAGTTTTGTCAAGTAAATTAATGTGAGAGACATTATAGCATTTATTGCATTCAAAACTGCAATAGACAATAGGGATGTAGAAATTATTGAAATGCAACAGAGTTCCCAAAATGGTCCTCAACGACCATGGAATTCAATAATGCGGAAACTGAACATTTTGTGTAAAAAAAATAGAAAGTAATTATTATCAATAAAAGGTCGATTCCTGCCAGCCTGTAAGCGCTAGGCCGCGGGTTCGATTCCCGCCCGGGGCGGATTTTATCCTGATGGGATAATGTTCGTTCTCGGAACGGCTGGCTAATAAACTAGTGAAAAATCCAAATCTAAACTCAAATTCTCCATTATAAGCCAATACTTTGACTAATTTATTACATGTAGGAACAAAAAAGCCGGAGGGGGAACCGGGGCCCCTGGGGCCTTCCTCTAAACACGGCCCTGTCTTGAGCTTTTGGCAAAACTTGAATATTTTCTTCTTGAATGAAAACTAGAATCATAATTGTATGCTTTTTCTTATCAGTCGATGTCTATAACATGCATACTTACATCAAAGCTATAATAATAATAATGATAATAATAAAAGGTCAATTCCTGTGTAATAAAGTAGTGAAAAATCCAAATCTAAAGTCAAATTCTCCATTATAAGCCAATACTTTGATTAATTTACTACATGTAGGAACAAAAAATCCGGAGGGGGAACCGGGGCCCCTGGGGACTTCCCCTAAACACCGCCCTGTCTTGAGCTTTTGGCAAAACTTGAATCTTTTCTTCTTGAATGAAAACTAGAATCATAATTGTATGCTTTTTCTTATCAGTCGATGTCTATAACATGCATACTTACATCAAAGCTTGATAATGAATACCTAGGTATCTTCTCTTCAAACGAAGTGTTGGAATGCCTTTTGGCAAACTTGCAAATTTTTCACCTATGGAATTAAGCTAATCAGTTTCTGAATGATTTTAAAATGACGTCTTATATTTAAATTTTCTAGAAAATCTGGAATGAACATCACACGTTGTTCTGTTACGCCTTTTAGGTTTTAAGACTTTTAAGCATTTTTAGCAAGGTCCCTCCATAGTGCATATCTGTAGGTGAAAATATACTCAGGTCGATTCTAGTCAAAATGTTCTTCTTAGGCCAGCCACTCACTATCAGGTACACCTGATGTACCTAGGTATCTTCTCTTCAAACCAAGTGTTGGAATGCCTTTTGGCAAACTTGCAAATTTTTCACCTATGGAATTAAGCTAATCAGTTTCTGAATGATTTTAAAATGACGTCCGCTTCTGTCGATAATATGTAAATCACTTGATAGTCAAACAAGTCTTGGAGATGGCTCAACCTGAAGTGTTAGGCCTAGGCCAAGTGTTACTTCTTGATGAAATTATTGTAAGTTGTAAGCTAGCTTACAAGTCGTATTTCTGCATAAGTTCCGCAGCTTATTATGTAAATCAGGCTTTAGTTTGTTTAGAAAACTATAATATCTATACAATTAATAGATCTTATGAACAATATATTGTATGTCCAGGGGATTTCTCAGCCTTACCGGGCTCCGGGGATGATTCCACAATGGTGCCCCTCCTCGTACGTAACATTTCCTGTTTATCTTATAGTGTGTGTGCTCATCAGGTATCAGGTGGACCTGACAGATGAATCTGATCAAGTGCACCTGATAGTGAATATAGCTGTGGCCTTACTGGCGATTGAAGAAAATAGTGCAGCGCTCACTGCGTTTCTCCAGTGTGTTTCATTCCGGTTTAAAGTTATTTTGAAAGCCATCTTCACCCTTGTTCAGATCCAGCTCAGAGAGTCGTCTCCAGAGATTCAGAAAACATGGACCGATTCCAATTAGACTGAGGTATTTGTTGTTTCAGCCTTAGACCAAGTTATTGATGAAATTGTAAGCTACCTGATTTCCATTTCTAGACTGAGTTAAAACTACTTTATCAGAAGGTATTGCACTTAAAACCACTCTATCAGAAGCTATCTAACCTGATTGGTCGACCTGCTGCGAATCAAGCTCACTAACCAGAGGTTTATTAGTTTTAGGGTTATCATCCACTTTTATCACTATCTATCTCTGTCTATCTATCACTTTTAACAGTTTAACCTACCTAGATCTCCTAAGTATACTCGTTTTATATGTCATTTTCAATTCCTGCCTAACTTTCGACATTCGAGTATCTTACAAATCCAGCTTGGAAAGTCGTGATGATCTTGCTCTTGACTAGGAATAAAGTTTTGTAAGAGCTATAGTAACATGGAACTTGAATCGAGATCCACAAACCAGAAGCCAGCAGAGACAAGAAGTCCACAACATCCCCCAAGTCAAAGTCAGAGTTGACAGCGAGATTCTAATCAGAAAGCTGAATAGAATTCTCAAAAATCTTGATAGGTAGATAACTGAAAAGCAATTTTGTTGGAAATTGGTTCCATCACTCCCTTAGACCTTTTACTTGAGGCTCTTCTAGGTAAATTCACTTAAAGATATTCACTTAAGGATATTCACTTTCTTCTCCAACATGTCAAAAATCAAAATGTCTTCTTTGTGTACTTGTCAGAAGGTGACATTGGAGGGATTGAACCAGAGGGTGGTAAAATCCTTACAGGTGGTGTTGTTTTTATGTACATACATAGTTGTTCTCTTTATTTTATTATTATTGTTATTTTTTCCCCTCGATTTTTTAACTTTTTTTTTAACTTTATCTAATCTAGGTATCTTGAACTTGAAAAGTATGGTGCTAGTACTCCTAGAATTAATGTGAGAATCTCTGACGTTCCCCAGAAATCTGCGCTCTAATCTTAGAAGAAAGAAAGAAAAAAAAAAGATCATAAGGATCACAGTGATGATAATACACCTTTCAATGTTTTGAATTTCTTTGATGTGAAATAAATACCTTGATGTTATCTCCGATCCTTCCTACTTAGATGCTCTGATGCTCATAGATAATAAAAAGTAAATAAAAAAGCTAGATTAAATAAATTCGATCAAGATTTTATGATTTTTATTGGATGCACACGTTGATATTTTATAGTTCCAGTCAAGGCCAAGATCGGTGTTTAGAAGAAAAATATTCAATATTATGATGAACGGATATATCTAATTTTTTTAGGTAAGTTTGGACATGATGAATGGGCAGACGGGAACTTGACTTTTTGATATTTAAACTGCAGGAATTCCATTAAAACATATACGTAAAATTGGATGTCCATTTATTGTCCATGTAAAATCTGAATGAAGCCTAATTAATGTTCCTACAGGATGACTAAGACTATCAAGAAGCTATAGGTATTTGGATTCATAAGAAACAGAATGAAAGCTCTGATAGCAGTCAAAATTGAAAATGCAGCTACATAAATAAGACGGGTACAATGTCGGGGTTTATAAGCAAAAACCAAACAAGGACTCGAAATACATAGGATTTATCTTATCTTGTCCAGCAGTTGTAGATTTACAGTATAATAATACTGCTACAAATGTGGATTTCAAGTCCCTCAAGAAATTCACAACAGGTGAAATCTAGTCGTAAACATTGTAGGTAAATAATCGGAATACTTTTTTTTTATTATTATTATTTTTTTATTTTTTAAGAGGTTTGACAGAGGGAACTGTAACTGCTATGGTCTTATCGTCCCGAAATCGAAGAGAGAAGGAAGACAGGACTATACGTAAAATTGGATGTCCATGTAAAATCTGAATGAAGCCTAATATAATGTTCCTACAGGATGACTAAGACTATCAAGAAGCTATAGGTATTTGGATTCATAAGAAACAGAATGCAAGCTCTGATAGCAGTCAAAATTGAAGATGCATAAATAAGACGGGTACAATGTCAGGGTTTATAAGCAAAAACCAAACAAGGACTCGAAATACATAGGATTTATCTTGTCTTGTCCAGCAGTTGTAGATTTGCAGTATAATAATACTGCTACCAATGTGGATTTCAAGTCCCTCAACAAATTCACAAGAGGTGAAATCTAGTCGTAAACATTGTAGGTAAATGATCGGAATACTTTAGTTCAGTTGATTCAATGAAAACCATTTTTTCCCAATAAGTCCCAAAACCATTGGCGAACAGGTAATATCAATACGAGAAGGAACAGTTCGTTGTGAATTGATCACTCCAGACATTGAGGAGTATTTAAATGGCATCCAAACAATGCGCAACAGACTTTGCTGTATGCAGAATCAATAGTTGCCCTGGAGGCATACTATGGATTCTGATCCATAGCTTGTTTGCTAATAACTCTTCATCGGAGATCAGTAAATCACAGATAACTATTAGGTTCCTCTGCTATTAAATAATGAAGAAGCTGCAGTTCCATTATGAACATTATACCAGGGTCCTCAGGTACTCACGTTGAATTCACTAGTTCCTGATGGATAGCTGAAGTTAAGCAACGTTCCAGCCAGCCTAGTTAGCTTAGTTGGTAGCGCGGTGTGATTGAACTAAACCTGTTGTGATTCCCTCTGTAAATAACTATCATCAATAATAATAATAATAAGAAGAAGAAGAAAAAAAAACCTGCTGTGAATCTAACCAAGCTAAAACTAATTTGTAGTAAAAACAAAAGCCGAGTGTTTGAATTAATTTATTCCCTTATGTGTGTCTTTTTCTAAATTTGTTTTAAATTACTACCATGTGGTGTAATTCAATTTTAGTAACTGTATTGCTGTTTGTTATTGTAAATTAATGAAACTACGACTGTTGGAATTTTAGATTTTCCCTTGTGTGTTTTTTTATTTTTAACTTTTTGTTCTAATAGATCAGTTGCGCTTACTTAGGTGATGTTTCAAAGTCATAGAACAGGAAAAATGAGCACCAACGGAATTTTTCTTTTTCTTCTACGGCTTCTAGATACCGAGATAAATCGATTTAAAAAATACCGTTAAATCGTGAAGTTTGACGTCACGGCATACGCTCCCGTAGGCAATGACGTCATAATTCATGACTCCCGCTTCCTTTGTTTGTGCGCAAGCGTTTCTGCGCAGTTCGACGTGAAATCTGACGTCACAACTCTTTGAACTTTTTCATTAGAACGGCAATTAATAAAGTTACTTTTTCGGAGTTTCGACCTCAGATTTGGATTTTTCACTACTTTTTACGTAGGAATTGACCATTTATTAATAATTTTTACC
>NW_007378213.1:109096-115631 GCF_000475195.1 Diaphorina citri
CGTTTTCGAGATATTTTGTTTACAGACAGACAGAAAGACAGACACACACACAGACAGACAGACACACACACGGACCAATGGCTGAAACTTTGGATTTAGGCTCTAGGGACCTCAAAACGTGTTTTGGCACTAAAAACTGACCATCGAAATTTTGACCCGATTACATTACTTTCCTTCCTATAGGATAAGGAAAGTAAAAAGTAAAGTAAAAGTCTATGCCTTGGCAGGGATTGAACCAGCGTCTTTCTGTTTACCAGGCGAGCGTCTTTACCATTACACCACCGAGGTCGGTTTTAATGAATTTTGTATTTTGATTTTCAGAACAAGAAGCGAATATTAGCGGAGGAGAGTGATAAAATCAACAAGCAGAAAGCATCGCACCTAGATCTTACCTATAAAAAGTGGCAATCCGGTCTATACAGACACCAAGTACCCAACAAGAACTATTGGCTGGAACTTGCCTATGTGGTGGTACTTCCATCTATAATACTCCTTCTGTTGGGCGCTTTTCTCCTCAAGTGGCAATCCAGTCTATACAGACACGAAGTACCCAACAAGAACTATTGGCTGGAACTTGCCTATGTGGTGGTACTTCCATCTATAATACTCCTTCTGTTGGGCGCTTTTCTCCTGTATATTTTCTACGAGATAGACGAAACCTCGTAAGTATTGATATCCGTAAACTATGGGGACAGACAGACAGACGACACCGAAGCGAATACAATAGTCCGTCCACTATACCTTTTATTATTAGTAATAATAAGGGAAGGACGGACTAAAAAGTATGTGGATAGAATAGAATAGAATATACCCTGTTTATTCTGCCGAAATGAGACTGAAAAGTCCCTTTACTCCCGCAGTCTAAACAAGGTCACTTATGTATTTGGTACAGAATAAATTCACAAATTACAAATAAAAACCTTGCTTAACCTAATAACCCGCCCTTTCTTAGACCTGGGCTTGGCTTGCTCGGCCTAACCTCGGCTTGGAAAACGGCAAATGCCATTTTACAATAGAGGATAAAAACCAAAATAGTACATACTAGTGATTTCAAAGTGGGCAACTGTCTTCTTCTTTTCTTCTTCCTCGCCTTTGCCCGTGTATTAGATGGGGTCGGCGCTTTTCGTCAGCCTCTCAATCAGCCCTAACTAGGGTGATTGCTTTTAGTTGACATTTGGTTTAGGCTACAAAAAATTGACGAGTGGATGACCTTCGCACTCAACCATTACTCTTTAGCAAGGGAAATTTCAGGCTGGTCTACTACCTGTTAATTTCAGGCTGGTCCTCTACCTGTTAATTTCAGGCTGGTCTACTACCTGTTAATTTCAGGCTGGTCTACTACCTGTTAATTTCAGGCTGGTCTACTACCTGTTAATTTCAGGCTGGTCTACTATCTGTTAATTTCAGGCTGGTCTACTACCTGTCAATTTCAGGCTGGTCTACTACCTGTTAATTTCAGGCTGGTCTACTACCTGTTAATTTCAGGCTGGTCTACTACCTGTTAATCTCAGGCTGGTCTACTACCTGTTAATTTCAGGCTGATCTACTACCTGTTAATTTCAGGCTGGTCTTCTACCTGTTAATTTCAGGCTGGTCTACTACCTGTTAATTTCAGGCTGATCTACTACCTGTTAATTTCAGGCTGGTCTACTACCTGTTAATTTCAGGCTGGTCTACCACCTGTTAATTTCAGGCTGGTCTACTACCTGTTAATTTCAGGCTGGTCTTCTACCTGTTAATTTCAGGTTGGTCTACTACCTGTTAATTTCAGGCTGGTCTACTACCTGTTAATTTCAGGCTGGTCTACTGCCTGTTAATTTCAGGCTGGTCTACTACCTGTTAATTTCAGGCTGGTCTACTACCTGTTAATTTCAGGCTGGTCTACTACCTGTTAAAGGTCCACCAGCCAGACCTAGGAATTTTTAACTGTGTTAAGAATACTTACTTAATTGCGTGTCGCAAATATCGTTCCCCAATTATTACAGCCAGATTAATTTTATGACTTGACTTGGACTCGAACCACCAACCTCCAGATCCAAAGTCGAACGCGTCAACCATTGCATCATTGAGGTTGGTCCCCAGCCAAGCCTTTAATAGATTATTTAAATATAATTTTATGATTCCCTGTGTTTCTAGACATGAGATATGCTCAGGACGTGAAAATGGACAGACAGTAACAGATGAGGATTTAGTATTTCAAAGTGGGCAACTGTCTTCTTCTTTTCTTCTTCCTCGCCTTTTCCCGTGTTCAGGCGGGGTCGGCGCTTTTCGTCAGCCTCTCAGTCTGCCCTAGCTAGGGTGATTGCTTTTAGTTGACTTTTGGTGAGTGGATGACCTTCGCACTCAACCATTGCTCTTTAGCAAGGGAAATTTCAGGCTGGTCTACTACCTGTTAAAGGTCCACCAGCCAGACCTAGGAATTTTTAACTGTGTTAAGAATACTTACCTAATTGCGTGTCACAAATATCGTTCCCCAATTATTACAGCCAGATTAATTTTATGACTTGACTTGGACTCGAACCAACAACCTCCATGTCCAAAGTCGAACGCGTCAACCATTGCATCATTGAGGTTGGTCCTCAGTCAAGCCTTTAATAGATTATTTAGCCAGCCTAGTTAGCTTAGTTGGTAGTGCGTCTGCCTTGTAAGCGCTAGGCCGCGGGTTCGATTCCCGCCCGGGGCGGATTTTATTCTGATGGGATAATATTCGTTCTCGGAACGGCTGGCTTTCTCCTATCCTGTCTTCCTCCTCTCTTCGATTTCGGGACGATAAGACCATAGCAGTTACAGTTCCCTCTGTCAAACCTCTTAAAAAAAAAAAAATAGATTATTTAAATATAATTTTACGATTCCCTGTGTTTCTAGACATGAGGTATGCCCAGGACGTGAAAATGGACAGACAGTAACAGATGAGGATTTAGCCCAGTATGCATCCCCGGAACCCCTCCGATCCCTATCTCTACTTAGAGACATACCTGATTCTCCTTCAAGGTGAGAATAATAACAAATCAAATTATGAATTATTTGTGGTGAAGCAATAGCCCCTTCATAACTTTGTGAGTATCACAGTAGGTAAGTACATATTACAAGTCTTTCATTTTCTCAATCATTATAAAGGGTGTCCCAATAAGAACGCAAGATTTGAAAGGGTCATAACTCTTTTGAATAGGTTATTCAAATATAATTTTATGATTCCCTGTGTTTCTAGACATGAGATATGCTCAGGACGTGAAAATGGACAGACAGTAACAGATGAGGATTTAGCCCAGTATGCATCCCCGGAACCTCTCAGATCCCTATCTCTACTGAGAGACATACCTGATTCTCCTTCAAGGTGAGAATAGTAAATCAAATTATGAATTATTTGTGGTGAAGCAATAGCCCCTTCATAACTTTGTGAGAGTATCACAGTAGGTACATATTACAAGTCTTTCATTTTCTCAATCATTATAAAGGGTGTCCCAATAAGAACGCAAGATTTGAAAGGGTCATAACTCTTTTGTGCGTTGTTTTATCTTTGACAGATTGATTGTAAACACGTCAAAATTAGTCATCATGGAGTCTAAAACTGTTCAACAACGCGTTAGCATAATAAAATCGACACACTATCACTTTTGCGCGAGCATTTTCCTAGTCGAAATCGTGTCATTTTTCGTTTTTCTGACGAGAAATAGCCTCCATGATCATGTAATTTTACCCCCTAGACTATTTTTTTGTGAGGATATCTAAAGTCACAGGTTTACACCAACAAACCCACAAGCTTTGAAGGATTGAAAGGTGAATATGTATATCCCTCTTATGTTACAAATTCCTTGTTGACCAGTGTTATGTACGAGTATTCTGTGGCCGAGTGAACAAAAGTATAATCATTGACTATAAATAATTTCGTAATTTGTGTGATTTATCTTGTCATTGCAGAGCATCGCCAGCACCCTCCAGTCATAAGTTTCGTCCTGATCCTCCACCCTATCCTTCCTCCAAAGAGTAAGTTCTCCAATCCAAGTGTCCTGGGTTCGTATCCCGATACTAAAATCAAACACCATCTGAGATTTCCTTGGATTGGTTTTAGTACAGGCGCTATCACGCCCAAAAACTAGGTTTGGATAAGTCCTTCTATGGGGACAGACAAACAGACAGACCGACAGACGACACCGAAGCGAATACAACAGCCCGTCCCTTATACCTTTTTTTTATTACTATAGTAATAATAAAGGAAGGACGGGCTAAAAAGGGGGAAATGCCGAAAGGAAAATAAATATCCAACTAATCTTGACAATCTTCGAGTTAAAATTGAGAACTCACTTTGTTTGTTGAAAATGAAGAGAGAGAGAGAGAGAGAGAGAGAGAGAGAAAACTGATCAGTGGTGTAACTCATCAGTCGGGTCGAGTGGATTGGAACACATCACATGCCTTCAGGTACACTCCATTTGTCAAGGGTCTAGGTTTTCCTTGCCCTTAGGATCAACTCAATTTCAAGAAACCGTTTACTGATGGAAATTTGTAATGAAACAATAAGCTAAAAATAACTCATGTTATGTTTCAGGGGTTCTGTAAAGAAGTGTATCAGCCCAGTGGATGATATTCAACATGCAGATGCTGATGCCAACGAGATACAGCCTGATTTCCTCGAATTTGTAATCGAAAATTTTGTCCAAAGGAAATGAATGTACCATCAAAGTCGTGGAAGTTATTTGTCTGATTATTGCTCCATACAAAATTTCAGAATGTTTGCTTCTCAAATCATCGAAGAAGTCCATTTTATTCCACGGAGAACCATGCTTTATTAAACAATCAAATTAAACAATCGTTCTTTTTGGGACACCCTTTATTTATCATCGCTTGTTTCTTTGACTTGTATATGTCGCCACTGGTCGCTACTAGATTAAAGTAGCTAACCCATTGTCCTCACGAGGCTGAATGCATCTCGAACTTCAAGCACAGAGACATGGCAAGCACAGAGACATGGCATCGTTGCGCTAAGATAAATAATTTAGGTAGCTACTTTTTTTATTATAAAATGTAAGATTACACTGGTCAACAAAAAAGAACTTTTCTTGTAACAGAGACTGTGTAGGGTCTATCTTATGGGGTTTTTTGGGGTCAGTAAAGTAAGCACAAAATCTCTGCGTACAGGAAAAAAAACTAATTACATTTTCGAAATCAGCGCATAAAGACGCATCCGAATATGTACGAGTATATCACTCTTATGTTATAAATTCCTTTTTAGTCCGTCCTTCCTTTATTATTACAATAGTAATAAAAAGGTATAAGGGACGGACTATTGTATTCGCTTCGGTGTCTGTCACTCGCTCGCTCGCTCGGTCTGTCGGTCGGTCTGTCTGTCCCCATAGAAGGACTTATCCAAACCTGGTCGACCTATATATCAAATTAAAGGTCTTTTTACCAGGAACACGAAAATGGTGGTGCAAATTTTGTCCAGAAAACCATAAAGCCAAAAAACAAAAAAAAAAAAACTGTTTTTTGGGGGATTTTTTGGTGCAAATTTTGTCCAGAAAACCATAAAGCCAAAAATCCAAAAAAATGGTTTTTGGGGGATTTTTTTTTCACATTTTCTCACACAAATGAGCTCTGATCTCGAAATTTGTCGCGACGACCTATGAACTCAAAGCGACAAAGTTTTAGATAACACTTCAGTCGATCATATAAGACCGGTTTTAGCGTCACCTATGTTAAGCTACGCCGAGAAAGGCCAATAAATGGATGGGTGACATTATATTGGGAATAAAGGGAGAACGGGCTCCAGTCTTGATTTTAAATCATTACATGAAAGTAAAATCAAAAAATCAAATCAAGAATAATAATAAACTGAATAATAAACAAATTAGGTAGGTGCATCTGATTTTCTCTAATCACGATCGAATAAACTACGGGCTAAAAAATTCCCGGAGGGACGGACCCAGCTTGTTAATTATTTTATTATTTGAATGAAAATGTCTAGAAGTCTTAAAAGACAAAACACCAGAAAACGAACTAGTAACACTTCTACATACGTTTCTGTTACATAGTTCAAATACATTGTTTCGTTTCTATGATGCATTTTCTTAATCTCTGATTTTCTTTATCATCAAGGTTTTGTGAAGCTTCATGCATTGGTTTTATAGAGCTTTATTCTGTCCCAGACTTTGTCCTTCCGTGTTTGTGCGAACTGCTTTCCTTCTGTAGATAGCACACTACACTATACACAATACGTTGTGGAGCTATGTACAAACTTATTACTATTGGAATTCCTAACTTAGCACAAACTTGGAATGTGACCAAAATTTTCCTATCCAAAGAAAATGTAACGTTTTCAATTTAATGTCAGGATGATAATACAAAAAACTCTTGTTCCTTTCGGTTTGTTCATTTCAGTCTGATAGTGATAGGCTGTCTGCAATTTGATCATATTTTCTTCCACTCTGCTCATTGAGAATACCTCTTTTAATTCCACTTAGCAAGATGAATTTTCATGAATTGTCAACATTATATAAGAGTATAAGAAAGGACACTATTTAATGGCGGGATTTAATAATAT
>NW_007378213.1:116433-139379 GCF_000475195.1 Diaphorina citri
GCTAAAAATAACTCATGTTATGTTTCAGGGGTTCTGTAAAGAAGTGTATCAGCCCAGTGGATGATATTCAACATGCAGATGCTGATGCTACCACGGAAGAAGACGACAATGGATATTTCTAATTTCTAATATGAGGTTTTATTTTCAATCTATTTGGCATTTTATTTTCAATTTATTTATTGTTATTCTATTTTAATTTATTCATTGTTATGTTATTTCAACGTTTTCAATTAATTTATTCTAAGGTTTTCATTAAGACAATATATTTAAATTTAAGGTTGATTTTTCTTAAAATATAATTCGGGATCCAATTTTCGTTTGCTAGACTAGAAAATAATTCCTACGCACCATAATAAATTTAAAAAAAAATCTAGATTTTTTTTTTCAAAGAGGTTTTATATAGGTAACTGTAACAATATCGTCATCAAAATCAAAGAGGGAAGGAAGATAGGATAGGACAATGCCAGTCGAGGTTCGAGAAGGAACCATTGGGGTAAAGTTCACTCGGGGCGGGAATCGAACCCACGACATAACGCTCACAAGGCAGCCTCTTCCAAGCTAACTAGGCATCGAGTGTATTTGTGGATTGGGAATTTTGCTGTTTGTATGGTACATCAGGGTATTTGCAAAGTGGGAAATTTGCTGTTTGTAACAGATTATTTGCGAAGTGGGAAGTGTGTATGGTACAGAGGGTGTTCTAGAAGTCAGTTCTGAAGCCACGTCTATTGCAAAGTGGGGAATTTTGCTGTTTGTATGGTACAGGGTATTTCCAAAGTGGGAATTTTGCTGTTTGTATGGTACAGGGTATTTGCAAAGTGGGAATTTTGCTGTTTGTATGGCAAAGTGGGAATTTTGCTGTTTGTAGCAGATTATTTGCGAAGTGGGAAGTGTGTATGGTACACAGGGTGTTCTAGAAGTCAGTTCTGAAGCCACGTCTATCGATAGCATACTGATTGTCTGCCTGACATTCGTAATACCCAGCATCTTTCTGGTATTTGTGGAGTGGGAATTTTGCTGTTTGTATGGTACAGGGTATTTGCAAAGTGGGAATTTTCCTGTTTGTAACAGATTATTTGCGAAGTGGGAAGTGTGTATGGTACAGAGGGTGTTCTAGAAGTCAGTTCTGAAGCCACGTCTATCGATAGCATACTGATTGTCTGCCTGACATTCGTAATACCCAGCATCTTTCTGAGTGGTTGGATCGATCTCCATCTTGGATTTAATGGTGTCGTTACCCATGTGCCATTCGTGAACCTGAAAACAAATTGAAGTCCGATTGAAACAGCAGCAAATAGAATATACCCTGCTTATACTGCCAGAATGAGACTGAAAAGTCCCTTTACTCCCGCAGTCCAAACAAGGTCTTATGTATTTGATACAATAATTTTAAAATTGAATTACAAGTTTATAAAGGGACCCTTGCTTAACTTGAACAAAAAGACATTGGGTTGTCAAATTTAGGTCAAATAAAATTATAAAGACGTGTTATTCGAGGAGTATTCAAACCCAGACAGCCAAAAAGTAATCGCCTACTTTCTTACGTAAAAATCCAGCCTACTTAGTTTGGAGGGTAGCGCGTCTGCCTTGCCCTTTACTCCCGCAGTCTAAACAGTCTTATGTATTTGGTTATTTGGTACAATAATTTTAAAATTGAATTCCAAGTTTATAAAGGGACCCTTGCTTAACTTGAATAAAAAGACATTGGGTTGTCAAATTTGGATCAAATAAAATTATAAAGACGTGTTATTCGAGGAGTATAAGCTCGCCTGGTGATTCGGAGGACGTGGGTTCAAACCCAGACAGCCAAAAAGTAATCGCCTACTTTCTTACGTAAAAATCCAGCCTACTTAGTTTGGAGGGTAGCGCGTCTGCCTTGTAAGCGCTAAATCGCGGATTAGATTCTCGCCCGCGAAACTATATCCTAAATAGGTGAGGTTCGTTCTCGGAACGGCTTTCTTTCTCCTATCCTGTTCTCCCTCTCTCCCCTTTCGGGACGATAAGACCCTAGCAGTTACAGTTCCCTCTGTCAAACCTCTTGGAAAAAAAAGATAGCCAGCCTAGTTAGCTTAGTTGGTAGTGCGTCTGCCTTGTAAGCGCTAGGCCACGGGTTCGATTCCCGCCCGGGGCGGATTTTATCCTGATGGGATAATGTTCGTTCTCGGAACGGCTTTCTTTCTCCCTTCCTGTCCTCTTTCTCTCTTCCCTTTCGGGACGATAAGACCCTGGCAGTTACAGTTCCCTCTATCAAACCTCTTGGAAAAAAAGATAGCTTCGTAATCCGGAGTGTGTGGGTTCAATCCCAGCCGAGGTATAGAATTTTATCCTCATATACTTTGAGAATTTGACCTCAATAATAGTAGTAGCCTACTGCTGGAGTGAAGGGACTTTTCAGTCCTATGCGAGCAGGATAAATAAGCACTATTATAGAATTTGACCTCAATAATAGTAGTAGCCTACTGCTGGAGTAAAGGGACTTTTCAGTCCTATGCGAGCAGTATAAATAAGCACTATTATAGAATTTGACCTCAATAATAGTAGTAGCCTACTGCTGGAGTAAAGGGACTTTTCAGTCCTATGCGAACAGTATAAATAAGCACTATTATAGAATTTGACCTCAATAATAGTAATAGCCTACTGCTGGAGTAAAGGGACTTTTCAGTCCTATGCGAACAGTATAAATAAGCACTATTATAGAATTTGACCTCAATAATAGTAATAGCCTACTGCTGGAGTAAAGGTACTTTTCAGTCCTATGCGAACAGTATAAATAAGCACTATTATAGAATTTGACCTCAATAATAGTAGTAGCCTACTGCTGGAGTAAAGGGACTTTTCAGTCCTATGCGAGCAATATAAATAAGCACTATTATAGAATTTGACCTCAATAATAGTAGTAGCCTACTGCTGGAGTAAAGGGACTTTTCAGTCCTATGCGAGCAGTATAAATAATATTATTATTCTTACCTGGAAGAACATGTGTGAATACAATTCAATGCTGTCCTTGAACCAAGTTATCTGAGGTCGCGGGTACCCCTGAGCCAAACAAACAAATGTGATCTTCCTCCCCAGTAAGTAGTCCAACTCAAAGTGTGAGGACTTGATGATTCGGGCACTTACCTGGAAGAACATGTGTGAATACAATTCAATGCTGTCCTTGAACCAAGTTATCTGAGGCCGAGGGTACCCCTGAGCCAAACAAACAAATGTGATCTTCCTCCCCAGTAAGTAGTCCAACTCAAAGTGTGAGGACTTGATGATTCGGGCACCCTGGAACAGAAAATAAAATGAGCGTAGAAAATAGTAGTGCGAAAAAAACAAGCAGGGTCCGTCCCTCCGGGAATTTTTTAGCCCGTAGTGATTAGAGAAAATCAGTAGGTATCTATGTACCTACCCAATTTGTTTAATATTCAGTTTATTATTATTCTTGATTTGATTTTTTGATTTTACTTTCATGTAATGATATTAAATTAATTCCCAATATTAAATTATCGACTGAACTGTTAACTAAAACTTTCTCGCTTTGAGTTCATACATAGGTCGTCGCGACAAAGGACAAAATTTGCACCACCACTTTCGTGTTCCTGGTAGAAAGACCTTTAATTTGATATATAGGTCGACCAGGTTTGGATAAGTCCTTCTATGGGGACAGACAGACTGACAGACAGACACCGAAGCGAATACAATAGTCCGTCCACTATACCTTTTATTATTAGTAATAATAAAGGAAGGAGGACTAAAAAACTCACGTCTTTGTTGTCATAGTAACTAGCCGAGGCCGGGTTCCGGTGTCGAATATTAGTCAGCATTCTGCTCCCGAACTTGCTGCCCACGTCTTTGTTGTCATAGTAACTAGCCGAGGCCGGGTTCCGGTGTCGAATATTAGTCAGCATTCTGCTCCCGAACTTGCTGCCCTTCCCTTTACCTCCCCTGCCTCCTGCCCGTGCTGCGCCACTGTCTTCAATCAGCAGAATCAGCACCAGGGAGATAGTGGTGAGCGAGAGGAGAGATGACTTCATGCTTACTGATTGGAACTGATCTGAGTTGAACTGAAATTTTATTTATAGTATTACCCCTCGACAACTAGCAGCAAACTTGGTGTGTGGCGTAAAATATCTCTCAGCAGCGCTCTCAAATTTCGACAGATAAATGTGGAAATCATCTGGATAAAGAGCCACGGAGCTCACGAAAACTAAATCGGACCAAATTCTAATCACTGAATTTCACAGAGTATTCTAGAGTACGTGCATATTATAGGATAAAAAAATATCTAAAGGTCAGGGCCGTGTCCAGGATTTTATCAAGGGTGGGGGTGAGAGTCCAAAGAGTGATGTACGGGGGGGGGGGGGGGGGGCCATATTTTCGGAGTCAGGTGTACAGTAAAGGGAAAATAAAAGAGAAGGCTTGAGGGGAGGCCCTGGGCCCTCTCGCCCCCCCCCTGAAATACGGCCTTGTAAAGGTATATTTTAGGGAAGTTTGTACCGTATTATGTAGCCATTCACCTACTTTCTTTTCACCTTTTTTCGTCCACTTTTTGCACTTATGCACTTTATTCCAAAATTTACAAAATATGTAGGTACGTACCCAAACCCTGATTTTTTTTTTGGGCTCCACAGAAAGAAGCACAAGTAAACTCTAGGAAATCCTTTTTCTCTCTTTCCCAAAGGAAATTTCGAATCGTCGAAAAACTTCGTAGTGATAGGTATGGCGATTACACTGCTAGTGAATAGGTATGGCGATTACAGTGATAGGAGGTAGGAGGCCTCCGGGCTGTTCTCCAGTAAAATTGACAATTAATTCACTTCCTATTTCTGAGGAGATTCAATCAAAACAAAAACGCTCTTATTAAGCCACCTTGATGTAACATGATAGGTACCTGCCTATCTATAGGATAAAAATAAATGAAAAAAAAAAAAAATCAAAGTCAAATCATGAATCTTTGTGGTAAACTTTTGCTTTTTCACAACGTTGTGGGTATCACAGTATAACAAGTCTTTCATTTACTCAATCATCATATATTGATATTGATGGCAAATGCCTCGTGTATTTGATTTAAACATTACATGTAGGTTTTCATAAAGAAAAAAAAAATATTAAAAACTATGTGAATTCTAAAACCTAAAAGTGAAATTAAATATTGTATATTTATCAATAGGGGAAAATGAAAACAGATTGCTTTTTTTGTTTTACAATATTATTTTATTCACTACCATACCGGGTTTCGCCAGTTACGGCATCTTCAGTGGTATTATTATTATTATTAAAAAAAAAGCTTATTTATCAAAAGTATATTTATCATCGCTCGAATCGTTTCTTTGACTTGTAATGCCGCTACTGGTCGCTACTCGATTAAAATAGTTACTCAATTGTCCTCACGAGGCTGAGTGCACCTCGAACTCCTAGCACAGAGCCGAAAAAAACCTCGGCCCCGCCGGGAATCGAACCCGGACCTCCTGCGTGCAAGCCTAAGTGTGATACCCACTCGGCCACGGAGGCTACTCTATAGGATAAAAATAAACTCTTGAGGGGAAGACTAGAATGCCATAGGCATTAACCCCACCCTTGATCAAACTTTATTTTGTAGGTATTTATATGTATATACTTTTTGTTACCTACCATCATCTGTAAATAAAGTTTGATCCAATTGTGTAATAATAATAATATTATACCTGTAGTTATTAACGTACATTCCACTAAAGAGTTCATGTTATCCTGATACCCCAGAAGAGAGAGGTCAGAAGACGGTGACGGTCTAGGACACCAATAACTGCAGAGGAAATGATGTCACCCATCCAGATTCACGCCATGCCCGATGTTGATTATCTTCATTGCTTGAAGTCATCACTGTGGAAATAAATAACCACATCCATTACAAAATGAGTACCTACTTACCTAGGTACTTTTTTGAGGTTTGATAGAGGGAACTGTAAGAATGGAGATATCTTATCGTCCGGCACGGTAAAGGAGAAAGCCAGCCGTTCCGAGAGCGAGCCGTTCTGTTTAGGATAAAGTTCGCTAGGGCAGGAATCGAACCCGCAACCTGGCGCATTCAAGGTAGTTGCGTAGCCAGGTCTACATTATTCAAGGCATATTGCATACACAAACAGATTTCAGGGGTTCACATTTCTGATAAAGCAGTGGCGGATATCTGGCTTCACTTTCAAAACAAAATCCTCCATTCATCAACCTCCTTGATCACGTGTGCTCAAAAATGTAAACATAACCTCAAAAATTCTTCAAATATTTTTGAAAAAAAATCAGCAAACAGGTTTTTGACAAATCCACAGAAAAAAGTCTATTAGGTAAAATAATTAATTTCCATTCAGAAATCTTCTTTTTTGTGTAGTTTGATCAATATGAAAGGTGCCAAAGTGAAGAAATCACCTGCAGTGCTCGGACTGTCCAAAAAGTCCAAGGATAAGATAAAGAGCAAGAAGAAGTCCAAGTTACCGCTAAGCACATCTCTCAAAAATGTCCTCAGGAAACACTTGGGTGATGAGGGAACTGAACCAGACAAAAGTATCCTTAAGACGAATGTAAAGATTGTTGATAAAAATGTGAAGTCCGAACCAAAATCTCCGAAAAATAACAAAAGGGATGCAGGTTTTAAGAAGAGGAAAGATGGTAAAAACAAAAAAGGTGAAAAGAAAACTTCACCAGTTGAGTCTTCAAAGGAATCAAAGCCAATTGTGATTCAGAAAGTTGACTACATTGATAGTGAGAAGGTAAGAGTTGCAGGGTAGATAGTGCTCAAATAGGCAAAGTCATACCTATTTGAGAAAATGTTCTTGACACCTAATCAGCCTATGAATGGGTCGTATTGAATGATCCCCTTTGGGTTAGCTGTAAATTTACTAAGCACTAGTCAATTTGGGCACAAAAAATCTAGAATTGCAATTGTGGAAGTCACTAGGCTTTTACCAGTATTTTATTTTACTAATTTCTTGTAACCCTAAACAATAATCACAATTTCACAGGTTGGACCAGCTGTTGAAGCCCTGTTCAACCACTGTAAATCAAAGAACAAAAAAGCCTTGTTCAAATCAGAGGGAACCCCAATATTCGTTCAGTTTGAAACTGTGGCAATTCCCAAGCACCCCAAAACCACTCTCAGATTTGTGCTTCCCCATAGTCCTCATAGTTCAGTGAGTGCTGGAAAAATAAGTGCCATATTCTGAACTTCTCTGCGGATAAATCTCTTTGACAATACCAAGCAAAATTAGGTTCACCCTGTTTCTTATATTTTCTCTAATATTATCTAATACTCGAAATTAGCCATTAAATTACTCTACTCTTCTCTTTCCAGAACAAGAAGAAAGTCAAGAACGTCAAAAATCAGACCAACAACAGGAAGCAACAAAACCAACAACAGCAGGGAAAGAATAAACCCAACAACAAGAGGAAACAGAGCGCTGAGCCGGAGTCCCAGGGTGGTAAGAAGCAGAAGGCCAGTGCAACACCGAAAAAACAGGGCGGGGATAAAAAGAAACAGGCCGGGGACAAAAAGAAACAGGGCAAGAAGGATACGCCACTGAGACAGACGGGGGGCGTGGTGCAGAAATCAGTGCAGGATCCGGTGGTTCAGAAGAAGAAGAAGAAGGCAAAGAAGGGATCGAAGGCGCCCAACTTTATTCCGCTCTAAGGATTGCGTGAACAGGGACCTACTGAGTTCCCCTTGATACTCTGAGGGACTCAATATGCTTGAAAGAATGAGCACTAGGCCTCACAATGGTTGACAAGGATACGCCACTGAGACAGACGGGGGGCGTGGTGCAGAAATCAGTCCAGGATCCGGTGGTTCAGAAGAAGAAGGCAAAGAAGGGATCGAAGGCGCCCAACTTTATTCCGCTCTAAGGATTGTGTGAACAGGGACCTACTGAGTTCCCCTTGATACTCTGAGGGACTCAATATGCTTGAAAGAATGAGCACTAGGCCTCACAATGGTTGACTTTGGTTCAGGACAAACCAAGTAAACTTGGCTAGAGACCATCACCCCTTTTTGTCATCTTTGATTGACTAAAAAGAAGTAAAGACAAACTAAAGGAGGGGGGTGGTTGTGGTAAAATTTGACGTTAATTTCGCTCAAAGAAGTGCCTGCCTGAAGGTTTACAACTTTACAAGTAAAAAATACAAGCACTGTAACCAGCTAATTTAATTCTTGATGAAAAAAGAGTGAGCTTTGAAGCTCTTACTTTCCCTCTCACAAAACAACGTAAAAGTATATTTCGAGTTATTAAATTGTTGATATTATATTTCAAGAAGTTTTTTATACAAACAACCAATTGTATGTTTTTTCTTCAACTCATACAAAAGTGAGATAGTTTGGTACATAAAAACTGCAATAAGTATTAATTTCAGTCTGATTTATCAATTGGAGTTATCTTTATTAATTGTGTGACATTTACACCTTTCAAACCTGTATGAGTTTTTGCAGTAGGTACATATTCGTTAGAGTTTTTTCCCCTCACTTGGATACGGGATAGGCGAATGTTTTTTTTTTTAAGAGGTTTGACGAAGGGAACTGTAACTGCTAGGGAACTGTAACTGCTATGCCGAAATCGAAGAGAGAAGGAAGACAGGATAGGAGAAAGCCAGCCGTTCCGAGAACGAACATTATCCCATCAGGATAACCCGCCCCGGGCGGGAATCGAACCCGCGGCCTAGCGCTTACAAGGCAGACGCACTACCAACTAAGCTAACTAGGCTGGCAAAGAGAGAAGGAAGACAGGATAGGAGAAAGCCAGCCGTTCCGAGAACAAACATTATCCCATCAGGATAAAATCCGCCCGGGCGGGAATCGAACCGCGGCCTAGCGCTTACAAGGCAGACGCACTACAAACTAAGCTAACTAGGCTGGCATAGGCGAATGTTTAGTGTCATATTGAAAGAGAAATTTAAAATGAATTGGTTCCAGCCTAGTTAAGGTCGCGGGATTCCCGCCCGGAGCGGATTTTGTCCTGAACGGATAAGGATAAGGTTCGTTCTCGGAACGGCTGGCTTTCTCCTATCCTGTCTTCCGTCTTCCTTTTCTCTTCGCTTTCGGGAAGACCTTAGCAGTTACCTACAGTGCCCTCTATCAAACCTCTTCCCTCATTTTTTTTTAAGGCTTTATGGCCAAATTTCAAGTATCTATCTCTTACCGTTCTCGAGATATTTTGTTTACAGACAGACAGACACACAGACACACACAGGGACTAATGGCTGAAACTTTGGATTTAGGCTCTAGGGACCTCAAAACGTGTTTTGGCACTAAAATCTGACCATCGAAAATTTTGACCCGATTACATTACTTTCCTTCCTATAGGATAAGGAAAGTAAAAATGGGATCTATCTACATCCATCTCATTTTGTCTGCTATCAGAGATGAAAGTACATACATAGTAAAGTCATTAAACCAACTCGGGAACGCGTAGTATAAGGTATTAAACTTTATTAACCACTTGTTGCTCCGTACATAGACATTGGATTGAACTTGTGTACACAACCTGTATGCTATGTTTAGACACACACTTGAGGAGTTCTATGAACAAAGAGAGCTGTTTTCCATTTTGAGATATGGCTGTTGGAAGTTTTCCCCCTCTAATATAATTTATTATGTGTGTAATGGACTAATGGAGCAGTTGCAAATGGGTAAAAATTATAAATAAATGGTCGATTCCTATGTAAAAAGTTAGGAAAAATCCAAATCTGAAGTCAAAACTCCGAAAAAGTAACTTTAAAAGGTCGAAAATTCAATTTTTAATTGCCGTTCTAATGAAAAAGTTCAAAGAGTTGTGACGTCAGATTTCACGTAAAAATGCGCAGAAACACTTGCGCACAAACAAACGAAGCGGGAGTCATGAATTATGACGTCATCGCCTGACGTCAAAGTTTACGATTTACCGGTATTTTTTAAATCGATTTATCTTGGTATCTAGAAGTCGTAGAAGAAAAAGAAAGACCTCCTTATTGGCAAGTTTTATACGAAATATTTTATTTCCGTATATGGTCATGTCTCATGTGTGTATTGGAGTATGGAGTGTACCTAGGCTTAATTAAAAACCCGGTGATCTGATCCGAAATAAACAAGCTATAGGCGAACCTTGATATCTGCACAGCCGTTCCGAGAACGAACCTTGTCTGTTTTGGATAAAGTTCGCTCCGATCGGGGATCGAACCCACGACTTAGATCTTACAAAACAGCGCTACTCTCCAAACTAAATAGGCTGGCAGATTGAAGCCAATGTTTGTGTCTCGGTCGCGGGTTCGATTCCCCCTGGAGCGCAATTTATCCTAATCAAATGAGGTTCGCTGGCTTTCTCCTATCCTGTCTTCCTCTCTTCGCTATGTCTGTTTTGGATAAAGTTCGCTCCGATCGGGGATCGAACCCACGACCAAGCTCTTACAAAACAGCGCTACTCTCCAAACTAAATAGGCTGGCAGATTGAAGCCAATGTTTGTGAATAAATCGCGGGTTCGATTCCCCCTGGAGCGCAATTTATCCTAATCAAATGAGGTTCGCTGGCTTTCTCCTATCCTGTCTTCCTCTCTTCGCTTTCGGAACGATCTATCAAACCCTCTTAGCCAGCCTAGTTAGCTTAGTTGGTAGTGCGTCTGCCTCGTAAGCGCTGGGCCGCGGGTTCGATTCCCGCCCGGGGCGGATTTTATCCTGATGGGATAATGTTCGTTCTCGGAACGGCTGGCTTTCTCCTATCCTGTCTTCCTTCTTTCTTCGATTTCGGGACGATGGAACCCAAGCAGTTACAGTTCCTTCTGTCAAACCTCTTTAAAAAAAAACCCCTCTTCAAAAAAGAAAAAAAAAATATCTTACCGTCTCATCCAACTTCCCAGTCACCCTATACTAGCAGCATAAAAACACAAATAAAATGGCCATGTATAGGTAAAAATGGAAAAGGATGCTGGGCCTATAGGGAATGACGGAAGTACTGCTATCAGTGTGGCTGTATAAGGGCATGATTCGTATTGAACCGGCCTTGGCTAGCTCTTCAGTGAGAGGTGGTCCAGTCAGTCCAGAGTTATTAGATGCATTCTTAGCTGTGTTAGGATAAAAAATTGATAAAAAAGAAGAAGAAAAAAAATGAATAAAAAATGGGTCGTAACTTGTAAACATTAAGTACCTACTTTGTTTACTTTTTAGGTGAAATGCCGAAAAACGCTGAAATTCTGTTTCGTGTTAATATAGGCCGGGCGGTGCTACGAACTCTTGACGTTCGCGCGCCTCCCGGCGCGCTTGATAAGAAAAGTACCTAAAAAAAAAAATCTAGTTTGTAGGTATACATAAATACTTACGTCTCCTATCAGATGGACAAAAAAAGACTCACTACTCTTCCCAACTTCCCATTTCGGTGCTGAGTCAGGGCGAGAACACCATCAGAAACGGCAGAAGTGAAGGGACAGAAACCTTCGAAATTTTTGCTAGACATTGGAGCGATTTTTACTTTCTATTTTCTTTGAGAATCGAACCCAGGACTTTTTGACTGTTGTCTTCATTCGTGAGCAGCCATCGACAGTATTTCTCGTTTCGAGCGTTCCTTCAACTCTGAAATCAAGACAGCTCTAATATAGGACTTTGGTTCGAATTCCGTCCGGGGTGGATTTTGCCCGAACAAATAAGGTTCGTTCTCGGAACGGCTGGCTTTCTCCTATCCTGTCTTCCTTCTCTCTTCGCGTTCGGCACGATAAGACCTTATAGCAATTACAGTTCCCTTTATCAAACCTCGAAAAAAAAAACAGCCCCGATCTCTCAATTCACAAGTCGTCGGCGTTTTGTTATTGACAGTCTTAGTTCGATCTCTGGTTGGTTGACAGTCTGAATATTGTTACTGCTGTATTAAAGATATCTAGGTCAGTGATTCCCAAACGGGGGTGTGCGGCAGTCAAGGACTGTATTAAAGATATCTAGATCAGTGATTCCCAAACGGGGGGGTGCGGCAGTGAAGGACTTCGCGATCCCCGGGAAGATCACATAAAATATAGTAAAGGGGCCGCGGATGAGCGTACACAATTTAAAAAAAGGGGCCTCGTAGAAAAAAAAGTTTGGGAACCGCTAACCGCTGATCTAGGTCATCATTTGTGATCAGAATGTCCCCTGATGATCGGATCTATTGACTTGAATAGGTATGGAACTCGGTATTACTCGTTCTGAAACCAGCAGACATTGTGACTTTGTATTTTTAATACATACCTTGTTATTATGACGTACAGTCAAACGTGGATAGTTAAGAACACAAGGGTCAAACTACATCAGGTATTGCCTACTGTCTTGCTAATATAGACTAGAATATACCTTGTTTATCCAGCTCGAATGAGACTAAGAAGTTTCTTTATCTCAGCAAATGGTAGGCAGTATCTGCCTTCAGACCTACACACGTTAGGTGTAGGTACCTATAAAATGTCATGGTAAAATGGTTCTTGTAAAATTTCGTTATGTACCCACACTTGTACCTCATTCTGTTTGTATGTCTTCTTTGTAATTTATTGCCAATTAAAACTAAAACAGCTTGGAAGTCTTGCTGCTTTAAACCTTCTTCTTTTTCATTCCTTTTCCTCGTGTCAAAATACCTACCTAAGAAAGATATTTCAAGATAGGTAAACATTAACACAAGGTAGGTAGCTACAGGTACCCCATCTTCCTAATAATCATGAATCATTGAAATAAATAATTTAATCACTCCGCAAGTCTGCAATCACCAGACCTTGATAATTCTGCCACGCAATGTCTAGAAAATTTACAATTTTCGCCAAATCTTCTTTTTTTACATTTTTCCCCCAAATTTCCTATTAACCAAGTCTACATCTCATGGTAATTAATGTGTTCGTTAACCTCAGATCATTCTCGGAGACTTACTTCCGACACTCTTTCATGCCTGATCTTACCACAGAGAGTTTTCATAGTTCATAATTCATACTGCCCTGGGTAAATCAAAAATGGGTGACACCAAAGAAAACCCTTGACGTTGTGTTAACCCTCACAGGCTCACAGTGGTAAGATTGGCCATTAGTATCCAGCTATTCTATTCGTGGGTTAAAAGCTAAGCTAACCTTTTCACCTAGCGGACGAGAAACACCACACCGAATCGAATGGATAATTCGATAAAATGCTAAAAATTTGATCATTAAACAAAGTAGTAAGAGTAAGTACCTACAAAGGTACAGATAAAGTTAAACGTATCTTCTGACCTGCGAAACTGGATACCTGGCTCTATGGAAGACGGATAAACTTTCAATCTAATCAATATGATTGAACGAAGCGAGCTTTCACCATTCAAATCACCCCTCATTATCCTCTTAGTGGGTGGCCCAACGTCAAAAAAGCTGCATTTCGTCAGGAAAGCACCAAATTTGGCATGGACCTTCATTTGGACCATATAAAACTTTTAGGAAGGGGTGACACCGAAAACCATGTATACGAACAAAATGGCGGCCTTTTTTTCAAAATGGCGGCCAAAAAAGAGGTTTTTGAGTATATCTCGTTTCCGGTAACTTTTTTCTAATAACAATAAATTAGAAAGTTGTTTGTCTTTTTATTTTCTACATTCCATACATTTACACTTTTTCTCTAGGATGTACCGTAATCCCGTACCGTAATGATTTTTCCAATATGGCGGCCAAAAAGAGGTTTTCTCACAATATCGCGTTCCCAGTAAATTTTTTCGAAGAACAAAGAATTAAAAAGTTGTTTGTATTTTTGTTTTCTACATTTTATACATTTACACTTTTCTCCTAGGATGTACTCCAAGACTCATTCTCGGAGACTTACTTCCGACACTCTTTCATGCCCGTACCACAGAGAGTTTTCATACTGCCCTGCGTAAATCAAATGGGTGGGCACCAAAGAAAACCCTTGACATTGTGTTAACCCTCACAGGCTCACAGTGGTAAGATTGGCCATTAGTATCCAGCTATTCTATTCGTGGGTTTAAAGCTAAGCTAACCTTTTCACCTAGCGGACGAGAAACCGAATCGAATGGATAATTCGATAAAATGCTAACAATTTGATCATTAAACAAAGTAGGTAGTAAGTACCTACAGGTAAAGTTAAACGTATCTTCTGACCTGCGAAACTGGATACCTGGCTCTATGGAAGACAGATAAACTTTCAATCTAATCAATATTATTGAACGAAGCGAGCTTTCACCATTCAAATCACCCCTTATTATCCTCTCAAGCTTAAGACCTGACGTATTACGTGGATATTATCGACCCCGAACTGGTACCTAGGTTAACTTACCGGTAAATAACTCACCTGAGTACCCCATCTTCCTAATAATCATGAATCATTGAAATAAATAATTAAATCACTCCGCAAGTCTGCAATCACCAGACCTTGGTAATTCTGCCACGCAATGTCTAGAAAATTTACAATTTTCGCCAAATCTTCTTTTTTTACATTTTCCCCCCCCCTAATTTCCTATTAACCAAGTCTACATCTCATGTTAATTAATGTGTTCGTTAACCTCAGATCATTCTCGACTTCCGACACTCTTTCATGCCCGTACCATAGGAGTTTTCATACTGCCCTGCGTAAATCAAATGGGTGGGCACCAAAGAAAACCCTTGACGATGTGTTAACCCTCACAGGCTCACAGTGGTAAGATTGGCCATTAGTATCCAGCTATTCTATTCGTGGGTTAAAAGCTAAGCTAACCTTTAATTTACAATTTTCGCCAAATCTTCTTTTTTTACATTTTTCCCCCTAATTTCCTATTAACCAAGTCTACATCTCATGTTAATTAATGTGTTCGTTAACCTCAGATCATTCTCGGAGACTTACTTCCGACACTCTTTCATGCCCGATCTTAGTGATCTTACCACAGAGAGTTTTCATACTGCCCTGCGTAAATCAAATGGGTGGGCACCAAAGAAAACCCTTTTGACGGTATATGTTAACCCTCACAGGCTCACAGTGGTAAGATTGGCCATTAGTATCCAGCTATTCTATTCGTGGGTTAAAAGCTAAGCTAACCTTTTCACATAGCGGACGAGAAACACTACACCGAATCGAATGGATAATTCGATAAAATGCTAAAAATTTGATCATTAAACAAATAAGTAGTAAGAGTAAGTACCTACAAAGGTACAGATAAAGTTAAACGTATCTTCTGACCTGCGAAACTGGATACCTGGCTCTATGGAAGACGGATAAACTTTCAATCTAATCAATATGATTGAACGAAGCGAGCTTTCACCAGTAGTAGGTAAGTACCTACAGATAAAGTTAAACGTATGACCTGCGAAACTGGATACCTGGCTCTATGGAAGACGGATAAACTTTCAATCTAATCAATATGATTGAACGAAGCGAGCTTTCACCATTCAAATCACCCCTCATTATCCTCTCAAGCTTAAGACCTGACGTATTACGTGGATATTATCGACCCCGAACTGGTACCTAGGTTAACTTACCGGTAAATAACTCACCTGATGTAATTGACAGAAGGCCGAAATAATATAATTAGGTAGGTATACCTATAATAGCTATTGAAAAGTAAGAACACTGCATTTTGAGATTTGAAACACACACACAGAGAGAAATGCAGTGATTCAGTCAGTCCAAGCTTAAGACCTGACGTATTACGTGGATATTATCGACCCCGAACTGGTACCTAGGTTAACATACCGGTAAATAACTCACCTGATGTAATTGACAGAAGGCTGAAATAATATAATTAGGTAGGTACCTATAATAGCTATTGAAAAGTAAGAACACTGCATTTTGAGATTTGAAACACACACACAGAGAGAAATGCAGTGATTCAGTCAGTCTAGTGGGTGGCCCAACGTCAAAAAAGCTGCATTTCGTCAGGAAAGCACCAAATTTGGCATGGACCTTCATTTGGATTTACAAAACACTTCTCACCACACCACCACTACTCTACCACTCCTCTACATTGGCGTGTCTCCTAATATACAAACTTCTTCACTTCAAACTTCTGCCTGTGTCCTCTAGCTCTAGCTCTGTGGTACTCAGGAGGGTTCCTGCAGCCTTGGCCTTGCAGTGAGACTTGGAATTAGCCGGGGTGAGTCATCAGGAGACTGTTGCCAGATGCCAGAATCAGTCAGTCAGTGTGTAATTTATTAATGAAGTAATGAGCATAAGCTGTAAGGTAAACAGGGGTAAAATATTATACGATGCCAGTCTAGTTAGCTTGGAGGGTAGCGCGTCTGCCTTGTAAGCGCTAGGTCGCGGAATCGATTCCCGCCCGGGGCAAACTTTATCCTAACCAGATTCTAGTTAGCTTGGAGGGTAGTGCGTTAAGTGCGTATGCCTTGTAAGCGCTAGGTCGCGGAATCGATTCCCGCCTGGGGCAAACTTTATCCTAACCAGATAAAGTTGGCTCTCGGAACAGCTAACTTTCTCCTATCCTTTCCTCTTTCTCTCTGCACTTTCGGGACGATAGGCCTTCCGTTGTTACAGTTAGTTCCCTCTTCCAAATCTCTTTTTTTCTTCTTCTTTCTTTATGCCTCACTAGTGGTTGACCCGTCCTTTGTACGGGATCAGCGTAGCATAAGAGTCATAACTTTGAGGTGTTGCCATTTTGAATCGGGATGGAAAATGACAAATTTAAATAGCCTATGTCACCCTCAGTATACTCTTCTCAACAACCACAAAAAATTTCATCAAAATCGGTCAAGCCGTTTTTTCGTGAAAAGAGGACAACAAAAGGTCCATCAGCGTTACCCCCACTGTTCCCTATTTCAATTCTACACTCGGATTCATTCAGTTCAATTATTGACCATATAAATACACGCATACCATTGTAGATCAGTGATCAATATAGTTTGACCATATAAGTCTTTGATTCCTAAGTGACACGCTAAAGAGAATTAATACGCGGTAAAGATATGTTCTTAGTAAAGTTAAAGACTCTTAAAAGCTGTGACCACACATAGTCCACGCGTCGATCGATGTCAACTGAAACCGTCCACACTGCCTCGACAACATAGATTCACCTCGTCGATCGACGGCTGTCGACTATGTGTGGACTGGTGTGGACATAGCTTTAGAATACCTACATAAATGGTCTTTATAATCAGATCTAGATTGAAATCATCATTGATTTATTGCAAGGGTCTGTTTGACCTATGAACTCTATGATACACTGAGATAATTGAAGCGAAATACATTATAATAGAATGGAATGAATGAATGATCAATTAAAAGTAAGTATGTCATAAGGTAAGTACATAATACCTACCTGCTTCGTGGAGACAGCAAAGGAGTTGGTTTAAATTCCAGACTAAAAGAAGAGAATACTAAAAAAAATTAAGAGATCTTAGAAAGTAAAGGTCTGAATTGAAGCGAAATACATTATAATAGAATGATCAATTAAAAGTAAGTATGTCATAAGGTAAGTACATAATACCTACCTGCTTCGTGGAGACAGCAAAGGAGTTGGTTTAAATTCCAAACTAAAAGAAGAGAATACTAAAAAAATTAAGAGATCTTAGAAAGTAAAGGTCTGTGTCTGCTCTAATTGACCCTCAGATGCCTTAAGAAAAGTACGTGGATTAGTAATTTTACTTTCTTTATCTACCTTACGTAAGTAATACATAACAACAACAACAACAACAACAACAACAACAACAACAACAACAACAACAACAACAACAACAACAACAACAACAACAACTACAACAACAACAACAACAACAACAACAACAACAACAACAACAACAACAACAACAACAACAACAACAACAACAACAAGATAACAATAAATAACCTAAGCCTATGTACCAAAACCTGCGTGGCCGAGAGAGGGAGATCAAAGTTCTATGCCTCGGTTGGGATATGAACCCACGCCCTCTCCCTTACTAAACGGGAGCCAACCATGTGGTACCGAGTCAGGTTATGAAGGACATTTTGCCGGCAATCTGTCTACGATCTAGAATCCGTTGTTTAGCCGGGATCCTATCAGATGGGCAAAAAAAGACTCACTGCTTTCCAACTTCCCATTTAGGTGCTGAGCCGACGTGAAAATATCTACACAATCATGCAGAAACGGCAAAAATGAAACAAACCGAAATTTTTGCTAGACATTGGAGCGATTTTTACTTTCTATTTTCTTTGAGAATCGAACCCAGGACTTTTTGACTGTTGTCTTCATTCGTGAGCAGCCATCGACAGTATTTCTCGGTTCGAGCGTTCCTTCAACTCTGAAATCAAGACAGCTCTAGGACTCTGGTTCGAATTCCGTCCGGGGTGGATTTTGCCCCGAAATAAAGTTCGTTCTCGGAACGGCCAGCATTCTCCTATCCTGTCTTCCTTCTCTCTTCGCGTTCGGCACGATAAGACCTTAGCAATTACAGTTCCCTCTATCAAACCTCGAAAAAAAAAACAGCCCCGATCTCTCAATTCACAAGTCGTCGGCGTTTTGTTATTGACAGTCTTAGTTCGATCTCTGGTTAGTTGACAGTCTGAATATTGTTACTGCTGTATTAAAGATATCTAGGTCAGTGATTCCCAAACGGGGGGGTGCGGCAGTGAAGGACTTCGCGATCCCCGGGAAGATCACATAAAATATAGTAAAGGGGCCGCGGATGAGCGTACACAATTTAAAAAAAGGGGCCTCGTAGAAAAAAAAGTTTGGGAACCGCTAACCGCTGATCTAGGTCATCATTTGTGATCAGAATGTCCCCTGATGATCGGATCTATTGACTTGAATAGGTATGGAACTCGGTATTACTCGTTCTGAAACCAGCAGACATTGTGACTTTGTATTTTTAATACATACCTTGTTATTATGACGTACAGTCAAACGTGGATAGTTAAGAACACAAGGGTCAAACTACATCAGGTATTGCCTACTGTCTTGCTAATATAGACTAGAATATACCTTGTTTATCCAGGTCGAATGAGACTAAGAAGTTTCTTTATCTCAGCAAATGGTAGGCAGTATCTGCCTTCAGACCTACACACGTTAGGTGTAGGTACCTATAAAATGTCATGGTAAAATATGGGTACTACTCGTTCTGAAACCAGCAGACATTGTGACTTTGTATTTTTAATACATACCTTGTTATTATGACGTACAGTCAAACGTGGATAGTTAAGAACACAAGGGTCAAACTACATCAGGTATTGCCTACTGTCTTGCTAATATAGACTAGAATATACCTTGTTTATCCAGCTCGAATGAGACTAAGAAGTTTTTTTTTATCTCAGCAAATGGTAGGCAGTATCTGCCTTCAGACCTACACACGTTAGGTGTAGGTACCTATAAAATGTCATGGTAAAATGGTTCTTGTAAAATTTCGTTATGTACCCACACTTGTACCTCATTCTGTTTGTATGTCTTCTTTGTAATTTATTGCCAATTAAAACTAAAACAGCTTGGAAGTCTTGCTGCTTTAAACCTTTCAAACTACATCAGGTATTGCCTACTGTCTTGCTAATATAGACTAGAATATACCTTGTTTATCCAGCTCGAATGAGACTAAGAAGTTTCTTTATCTCAGCAAATGGTAGGCAGTATCTGCCTTCAGACCTACACACGTTAGGCGTAGGTACCTATAAAATGTCATGGTAAAATGGTTCTTGTAAAATTTCGTTATGTACCCACACTTGTACCTCATTCTGTTTGTATGTCTTCTTTGTAATTTATTGCCAATTAAAACTAAAACAGCTTGGAAGTCTTGCTGCTTTAAACCTTCTTCTTTTTCATTCCTTTTCCTCGTGTCAAAATACCTACCTAAGAAAGATATTTCAAGATAGGTAAACATTAACACAAGGTAGGTAGCTACAGGTACCCCATCTTCCTAATAATCATGAATCATTGAAACACACTACACATTAACACAAGGTAGCTACAGGTACCCCATCTTCCTAATAATCATGAATCATTGAAATAAATAATTTAATCACTCCGCAAGTCTGCAATCACCAGACGGTATGTCTTCTTTGTAATTTATTGCCAATTAAAACTAAAACAGCTTGGAAGTCTTGCTGCTTTAAACCTTCTTCTTTTTCATTCCTTTTCCTCGTGTCAAAATACCTACCTAAGAAAGATATTTCAAGATAGGTAAACATTAACACAAGGTAGGTAGCTACAGGTACCCCATCTTCCTAATAATCATGAATCATTGAAATAAATAATTTAATCACTTAGTTATTATCCCACGCTGATTTCAGTGAGCCGGCGTCTTCCAGTGGCGTGTTTCTGAGGGCAGCCACTCACCATCAGGTATATCCGTATACCTGAAACCTGATGAGCACACTGACTATCAGGTAGATCTGACAGGTAGTTACGACTGAAATAATCCGTTCAGGCCTACCTGATACTGAGTGGCTGGTCTGAAAAGGGCCAATGAATTTGTAATAATAATTAATAACTGTGGTAAACATACTTACACCCATATTTATGAACAAAATGCTGGCTCTTAAGTTCGTGCTAAGCATAGTCTCAAGGCATTTGATTGGTCAATTTTATTTACAATTTTCGCCAAATCTTCTTTTTTACATTTTTCCCCCTAATTTCCTATTAACCAAGTCTACATCTCATGGTAATTAATGTGTTCGTTAACCTCAGATCATTCTCGGAGACTTACTTCCGACACTCTTTCATGCCTGATCTTACCACAGAGAGTTTTCATAGTTCATAATTCATACTGCCCTGGGTAAATCAAAAATGGGTGACACCAAAGAAAACCCTTGACGTTGTGTTAACCCTCACAGGCTCACAGTGGTAAGATTGGCCATTAGTATCCAGCTATTCTATTCGTGGGTTAAAAGCTAAGCTAACCTTTTCACCTAGCGGACGAGAAACACCACACCGAATCGAATGGATAATTCGATAAAATGCTAAAAATTTGATCATTAAACAAAGTAGTAAGAGTAAGTACCTACAAAGGTACAGATAAAGTTAAACGTATCTTCTGACCTGCGAAACTGGATACCTGGCTCTATGGAAGACGGATAAACTTTCAATCTAATCAATATGATTGAACGAAGCGAGCTTTCACCATTCAAATCACCCCTCATTATCCTCTTAGTGGGTGGCCCAACGTCAAAAAAGCTGCATTTCGTCAGGAAAGCACCAAATTTGGCATGGACCTTCATTTGGACCATATAAAACTTTTAGGAAGGCAGTGTGTAATTTATTACTGAAGTAATGAGCATAAGCTGTAAGGTAAACAGGGGTAAAATGTTACGATGACAGCCTAGTTAGCTTGGAGGGTAGCGCGTCTGCCTTGTAAGCGCTAGGTCGCGGAATCGATTCCCGCCTGGGGCAAACTTTATCCTAACCAGATAAAGTTGGCTCTCGGAACAGCTAACTTTCTCCTATCCTTTCCTTCTTCTATCTGCACTTTCGGGACGATAGGCCTTCCGTTGTTACAGTTAGTTTTTTGGCGGTTTTCAGCTATACCGACTAAACGGTTAGAGATATTGTAAAAGTTTGGCTATAAGAACAAGAACACCCAAAATAAGCATCATTCAATAGGATGAGGAAAGTTGTGTGATGCTCACACCAGATTTTTTTTTCTCTCCTTCTTTCTTTATGCTTTATTTATACTCTCGGCGAAGACGGCTAAGAAGAAGAAAAAGAGCCCACAATGTCTCATTAGCTCCCCTGTTCAAGTTACCCCCACTGTTCCCTATTTCAATTCTACGCTCGGATTCATTCAGTTCAATTTGACCATATAAATACACGCATACCATTGCAGATCAGTGATCAATATAGTTTGACCATATAAGTCTTTGATTCCTAAGTGACACGCTAAAGAGAATTAATACGCGGTAAAGATATGTAGTTTTATGAGCCGAATCACTGCGGGTACCTAATGTTGAAATGGCCGGACCATATCGGAATTTCTGTGTTCTTATGAGCCTAATCTAATCACTAATCGCTTATACTTGTTTGTGCCGTAGTAGAGGGATGAACGGGTGACGGATGTACAATCGAACGGGAATCTCAGAGTGGTATATCGGTATTCGCCTCGGTCACCGAGGCTCATTAGTGGTCGAGACGTTCGCCTGGTAAACAGGAGGGCTCGGGTTTGGTCCCAGCCGAGGCATGGAATTCTTCATTTGAGAGGGTTAGGTGGTAAAGAATGCTCCCGGCGCGCGGCGCGGCGTTAACCTCGCCTAGTTACCTCCCAGAAAGTTTCAGGCTTCCACTCTAGAACCCTTATTTCTTACTAACAGAGTTATAACGGTTCCGATGATTCAATTAGCATAATACTCCTTACTCTTATTTATAGCTCAACCCACTCTAGATTCTAGAACCCTTATTTCTTACTAACAGAGTTATAACGGTTCCGATGATTCAATTAGCATAATACTCCTTACTCTTATTTATAGCTCAAACTTAGTAAAGTTAAAGACTCTTAAAAGCTGTGTCCACACATAGTCCACGCGTCGATCGATGTCAACTGAAACCGTCCACACTCCCTCGACAACATAGATTCACCTCGTCGATCGACGGCTGTCGTGTGGACTGGTGTGGACATAGCTTTAGAATACCTTAAATAGTCTTTATAATCAGATCTTGATTGAAATCATCATTGATTTATTGCAAGTCATAAGTTATTGGTAGTAAAACAATATTTATTAACTAAGTACTTCCTTACGTCATACGTTCGGAAAACTTTCCAATTCCAAGTGCTTCATGTGTGGAGATTGTCGGAAAATAATTAGTTCATATGTAGATTCGAAATTGCTGGAACTCTGATATCGGCATCAGGTCAAGTTCCGAGAGTTTGTGTTGGGATTAGGTCTACGTTTGATGGATTGAGTGATTGACTTATTGGGAAAAACTCTGGCACATCATATCATCGTCGTCATCATCATCATCATCATCATGGTCAACCATTGTTTAGTTCAGTTCATTGGTAATTGCTGGAAAAAGGTCTTTTTAAAGGCCAGCACACACGACATGTCTCGATGTACTCCGAAATCGAATCGAAGAGAGGTCTTTCCTCTCTGCACAGAGAGGAAAGTTCATCTT
>NW_007378214.1:0-127488 GCF_000475195.1 Diaphorina citri
GCCTAGCGCTTACAAGGCAGACGCACTACCAACTAAGCTAACTAGGCTGGCTCAGCAGGTTCAAAAAGTATATTATTGATATAGCAGATTTACTTGCTAATCTTGCTAGAAAGAAAAGATGTAAACACATTATTCACCAAACAGCAAATTCATCAATACCAGTGATAGTATTAAGTAGGGAAAGCAAAGAAAAGAATGCTAAACTTGATAGTTAAGGGATACGTTTTCAGTAGGTGGATAAGAAACATGTAGATATGCAATTATTTACATACCTTAAGAAAGTAGCTCATCCCTAAAGGGAATTTAGCTAATAAGTAGGAAGTAGAAAAAAATTCGTGTCTATGAAGAAAGTTGAAATACGCTAAATGTTTGTAACTTCGAAATCAGAATTGAGTCGTCTTTGACTTTAAACATGAATTGCTTTTGTTTCGATTATTGCCCAACCTGGCTGGTGGCATTTTAAACTCGAAAAGTATTTTGCAGCATGCACAACAAGTACAATGAGACACGGATAAATTATAATGAACTTTTTGCTTTCATGCAAATGTGACAAAGCAGCTCGTGATGACTTCTGCAATACATCATGATGTAATGGTAGCATGCAATGTTGCCATTCTAATATACACGACTGCTTCATTTGATAAGTTGCCAGTTCTTCGCAATATTTAGGAAAAACAATCGTTGGGGAGTTGGGGTACATTAAATTAAGGATCACATATGAGAACTTTTGAAAATTAATCCCTTGGACTTGGACTACAAGCTTTCAAAATTAATCTTCAGATTGGTTACCTCAACTCATTCGCTGAAGTTCATGGAGTTGGACTAAAACTCTTCCAAGAACAATGCTACACCACATGGTCAGATAATGATAATGATAGACCTCGCTGTTATTACTCGTATATTGTTCAGTATCTTCCTGGATCTAAAATACGATGGTGATAGTTATAGGTATCCGTGTACATATATTATTATTTTACTTATCTTCATTCAAATTCCTAAAATTCCTAACGGAATTAAAGAGTTGAAGCGAGCAGAAACCAGTATATACATAGTGGTAATGGTGAATATTGTTTGTGTGTACCTGTGACAAAATTATCTAGGTGCTGAGTAAGGTTTTGGTATGTCAATACAATGACCTTATCATCAACAATATTCTCATTTGCCAATACATACTTCATGAAATTATTCAAATCTCGTGATAGCATTTTGCATTATTGACCGAATGCATTCTTAATCAATGGCTTTCATCGCCAAAAATCCGAGTTTTAGAGATAGATACATAGACAGGGCATTGAGACTGGATTTTCCCCGCTTAATCAATGGCTTTCATCGCCAAAAATCCGAGTTTTAGAGATAGATACATAGACAGGGCATTGAGACTGGATTTTCCCCGTTGTCTATAGATCCTCAACTGCAAGTGAAGATGAAGCTCTCTTGATAGGAACAATAGTAATAAGATCAACTAAAAACGATCAAATAATTCGTTACAATTATATCTACACCTCTCTCACTGTTCAAATAACGGTGTTTGTTCTTTCTGTCCTATGGTTCATACCTACAATGTTAAATCCTTCAAGAGAATTGAAATCCAACACGAAAGACTCTAACTCGTAGCATAAAACCAAGACCAATCTGTCATTCAAAACCTTAAAACCCAACAAGAAGAACATTTTCAACTGGAACGATAATGACGTACTTCAAACATCTTCCTTCCATTTCATAATCGATGCATGAAGAAGAAAAAAAAATATCATTATAATAACTCACAAATCTTGTTCTTGAATTTCTTTCTACACAACCTGATGAGAACACTAGAGTTGAGATTATTTTTAGATGTTGCCAAATTTACTTCCTGACCAAGTACATACCTGTAGGTACATTCAACAAGAAGTACATTTTTAATTGCAATCAAAGCACTACTTAACAAAGAATTACTTGAACCAAACAAAAAACTCAATGTCAGATTTGAAATTCAGAATCTCATTGAGCTGGAGTCTTACTGCAGACAGAGAAATAATCTGTCTCAAAATTATCAGCAGACAAGCATCCTGGGTTAAAGGATTTCTTTCTCAAATCCCAAGTTAGGGTGGATTTATGATTAATCTGGTAAGATAAAAATAAGGAATGAAAGATTGACAAAAAATATGACAGGTGATAGGAAATAGGAGGCAGGTGTTGGGAACATTGTATACCACAGATTTGTAGAAAATTGCTGGGGGCACCAGAGGTACATCTGGTGTTGTTAATTGAGTATTGATTTCGAGGTATTTTCTGAACCCTTACATTTTGGCTGAGGGCTTGTAACAAAAGAGGCGGAAAGTCACGGTGAAATGAGCTACAACTATGCACAAAATGAGTCAGAACTTTCGTAACTTTGATACGTAGATAGGTGGTATCTATCCAAATCTAACAAGAATAAGATAAGATCAAATGAAGCCCTTCATAAAGAGAATTCAAGAGGAAGTAAATCCCGACAAAGTCTTTCTTCTACAAGTTTCAAATGTTCAAGTCCTGTGTGGGTCCTAGAGTTTATTCTTTGTGTATCACATTCATAATCTAAAATTCTAAATGATAAATTAATCCTTCTAATTTAAGTACAAGACTTCTTTCCAAACTCAACCATGCATTATAGTTTGTAATAATCCGATGAAATTAATAGATTATGATCATCTCTCCAACGCAACGCTGTTGTTCTTATCTTCAACACAAGAATACATTATGTACTTTATATTTTTAGAGGTTACATTAGGTACCCTCGACTTCTACCAATTGAAATATTTAATAACTGTCATCAAAACATTATGTGTAATAAAAATAATAATGGAGTGTTATAACTCCTATGAAGTATTGTAAGCATAAGCATAAACACAGTAGATAGGTACATAGTAGGCCTACTTCTACTACTTTAGGAGGGTATTACAATCTTCCCAAAATCAATATATTTGAGCTTAACATGAGGTATTTTGAGAGACAAGAAAATAATATGTCCCCAATAAGAAAATCTATGAAGTAGAAACATTAATGAAGATATTTCTTGAAACATCCTACGCAAATCTCTCAAATGAACTTAATTAAGAGCTTTTATATTATATGAGTCTTCTTCATTCGTATTCATGTCGTATTTACTTTGAAGTTTCTTCCAGGAAAGAGATTATCCTAGGTCCCCTCGGTCGATATACAAGACTTCATACTCCAGAATATATTTCTTCAAAGTTTCACAGGAAAAAATAGCTATTTCCTCAAGATTCTGCTTCTGCTTGTTTTGCAAAGAGAAGTCCAAAATGCTGGTGTCATGAAGTTTCCTCGTTGCATTGCCAGACCAAGTTTGTACTCCAAGAAACTTTTTGAAATGGTGCTTCTACATAATAAATTAATGTAATTAGGTATGTAATACACCAATAAGCAACAACCAGAATGATGTTCCCAACGTAAAGATTTCAATATGATGCTCATCTCGATTTGCCTATCTCTTGCTCCTGGTTGTTTTGACTTGAATTTAGTGAAGCGAGTAGCACAGAGACTGATAGGCTGCAGTTCAGTGTTCCAGCCCATGTGAGCGTATCCTTAGGGTGGAGCAGACTTGCAGTATCCGCGTATTGATTAGTTGAGTATGGAATGGATTAGATGCCTACCTCGTATGTTAGACAAGTAGGATATCACGGGAGATAAATTATTACACATTTGTCAGTTGTCTCTTTGATTAGGATGTTCAGTATAGTATCGATATCAGGATCGGTGTTCCCCGTAGAGTTAGTATAAATTTTATTCTCCGGAGGAGTTGAGAGGAGAAAAGAGGCATACCTACATATTTCTGAAGTAGGAGGCTTCATCAGTTCAATCAATTATTAAACAATGTACCTTCACCACCAGACTGAGTCTGACAATTCTGACAAAACTTTCAAATAACGCAAGGGTCGGAAAAGTTTCCAACATAAAATTGCCCTATAACTTTAACCGAGTTTGATGAAAACGTGCAAAGTGTATGAATAACCATTCTCCCTTTTCTGTTCTTTTTTTTAAGACTGCTCGTTAATCCATGTCTGCCTTCTTTGGAAGGCCATCATTTTCGGCTGAAATATTGCAGGGAAAGTTCCCGCGTTAGCTGGTGACTGTGTGACCATGATGTGTTGACTGGAAACCACCGAAAGATCGGACAACATGTGACGTGACTATAATCCAACTGACCGAACCTGAAGCTGACCACACGACCACAGTCAAGGTTTTTGCTGATAATGCCTAGGTTACCCATAATAGCGATCATGTGGTTGAGCACAAGGATCACTCAGAGACTAAGTACAAAATGAACTTCGATTAAAATATTGTCTTTACATGTGGATGATATGGATTAGTGGATTTCTATGTATTGGTGGGTGCCCAGTAGATATCTAGATAATAATCTAGCTACCTATTTAAAATAACAGACTCAATTCTTGCCCAAGCTTTGCTGAACTTGACAAATCTTTTGAACATTTCTGGAAAATATTCCCATGAAAACAAAGACATTGGTACGTTTTTAAGGTAGGTATGTATGTTGAGTACTTATGTAGGAATCGGTAAAATTATTTTATTATGAACAACTTCATCAAGTAAACCGTTCTCGTCCAATTAGCACATATCTCTGTGAAATAGAAAATGTTAGTTACCTCGAAATATCTCCCTCTCGCTCTATTTCTCCTGGCAAAACTGTCGGTTAATACACCTAATTCCAGTAAATAAAGTAACAACACATGACAAATAAAATTCATTTTAAATACATGTAGCTCGTTACTGACAACTGACTTCTGACTTCTTTTCACGATAGAAGGTGGAATTCTCGACTGACGAAGGTTTTTCTCCTACCGTTCATGACATCAGAGATCGAGAGCTCGTTAAAGGATTCTTCCATCTTCCCAGGATAAAGCACGAACCCTTAATATGTAAACATGCTTATCATCCAGGTGCCAAGGTTAATGAAGAAAAATACTTAATTGAAGATTGGCGTGCAGATATTATGCACAATTATGCACATCCTCTTCGTAATATTCTTCCTCATTATTCAGATTTAAGAATAGAACATGAATTACCTCGTGGTGTTAAGGTCTTGACCTATTTTCCTACGTTATTTCACACAACGTGTAGAAATGACCAATCCATATTAACCATAGGTACTCCTCCAGATGAATCATAGAACAAGATTAAATTGTTACACAATGCCACATACAATGCCTTGTACTGCTTGATTTCTTTGTCCCCGACTAGGAGTTTGCTGAGAAAATTCAATGTCCTTTGCGCCCATGTTGCAGCGTAGAAACTCGAACAGTAATTGGGTTCAAGAGGACTTTATTGCCGAAGGTACATCAAAAGAACAATATTTGCTCTATTAGCTAGGGCAATAATAGCAAGGTACTCCAACACTTAGAAACAAAGAAAAATAATTGACATAGCTTTAGATCTTGCGAATGACCCTGGTACAGAGAATTTTCTCTCTTGTAGTGCAGCTGATCACAAAGTTATTATTAATAGTTGTGGTCGCAGAACATTGTGCATACATTAGAGGTTATTACAGCGAGAGAGACAGACTTAACTGTGCTGACCTATAGCCTAAAACTAAACAAAGTATAACAATAAACTCAGCTGTTGCATATGATATGCACTCGTTACTGGCTGCAGTACTGCAGCTCTACCTATGCACTTTACTTAGCAAACCTTGTGCTAATGTCAGGGACGATTTCATAATGGGTCCACAATGATAGTAATTGTGCCAATAGCAGGAACAAATGTATAACGAGCAAGGAGAAGCATTTTATTCAGATGACTCAAGCAAGAGAGGGCGCTCGCACACGGGTTTCTTCATGGCGTGGTTAGTGCTTTACACAAGTAAGTATAATACCGTAATAATACGCACTGACCAATTAATCACTCGATTACTTCCAAATGACCAGGTCGACCAATCACTGACACCTTCCTAGTAAGTTAGAAAGCGTCTCTACATCTTGTACAACTAATTTTCCATTTCCTTCTCTCGTTTTCTTTCTCCTTTCTGAGCAATGATCATTCTTCTTCATCATTGTCATCTCCGCCTCTCTGGTGGAAAACATTTTCTTTCATTGGTGGCACTTTTTCCTAGTTTCCTTCTTTCGTTTTGTTCAACACATATTAATCCTCTCGTTCCAGATGGCCAACGCTTTTAACAAGATTAATCAATCATTTGTGAGGAACTCCCCTATACCCGTACGCACAGAAGTAGTCTATTTGCAACAATAGAACCGGTAACTCCTAACAATGTTTTAGTAACCAAGCTATTGCAAAAGCCTCGTTTTCCATTGGTCAATTCTTCGGAAAACACTCATCTTTCGATTCCACCTTGATGTATCAACCTTTACAAATCACCATGCCTTCACCGGAAATAAACAATCTATAATGTTAAATATTATATGAGGGCATATTGAAGCGCCTGACTGTGATCCAATGGTCTATGCCCTATGGGATAGTAACGTGGACGTCAAAGAAAGAGAGGAAGGAGTATGGCACGAAAGAGGAACACAGAAGGATGGATTTTTTTTTCGAATAAGGCGTTTTAACTCTGGAATCCCAGGTCGTTCACGCCGGTGGATTTTCTTTTCCCAAAAGGAAATAGGATGATAGTTCTTAACGATGTCCTGCGTAATAATGGATGATCTCGGCGTGGAAATTATCGAGAGTATAACGTATTGTATGAGTTTGAAACCGAAATATCTCCAAAGTGAAAGTTCCGACGGAAAACTAAGAAAACACCAAAATAAACTACCTTAGAGTAATCGCTGCTGCTTCCCACAGAAACAAGATAAGGTAGCTTTGACAAAATCGGGACTTGGGTCGGATGATATTTGAGTATTTTCAGTACATTTTCTATTAAAGTAAATAACAAAGCGGTGTGCTGGCTTATGTACGATATTGTTTAACAGTAAATTGTTTTAGCAATGAAATTACTGATGCATCCTAGATCATTCATTGAATTGTACGCAATGAGTTCTGAGCATTGATTATCTCTGTTCAGACCGTACCGTACTGTATTATTTTGTACGGGCGACTTCCAGTTTGACATTAAAAACCTAGAAGTAAAAGTTTACATCCAGAACTAAAAGTTTACATCCAGAACTTTCTAAGGGCTCGGTCAGAGAGTCAGACCCTCATACCAACAAACAATTACCAAAATTTTACAATATTTGCAGAAATTAAGATTTCTTGAATATCCAGCAGACCAATAACTGCAGGAAATCCAACAAAAGCTATTAACTGGTGGCATACTTCACTGGAGTATTACTCCAGCGCCAACTTGCCTCTCTTTCTTTCTCTCTTTTTCTCTCTCTCTCCCTCTTTGCCTGATTTCCTCAAGAATTGGTTTTACTTCTTAAAAAAAGTATTACCCTTGACGATGATACAGACTGGTAATTGGTTCGAATTTCCCCCGCCTAAAACAGTTAAGGACCACTGCTCGTAAAGAAAACTTTGCTAATGTCTCCATGCAAGAAACAAGTTGAGCACAATATTAGCATATTATTAGAATAAAGTGCACATATAACCGAAGTAAATAAGAAACATGGAGTCCATTAAGGTTACATTGTACTTGATAGGTAGGTACAGGGCCTGATCCAAATGTGGGATTGGCAAGACCTCAGGATAAATCCAACACTTTGACGACTTGCAACATTGAATACCATTGGAACTCGGCTTGTATAGCAACGCTCTATTGGCTGGATCCAGATAAAGATAAGGTTTAGATTATCTGGCGAGGTTGAGTGCTCCAAGTTTGGCCATTTCACCCACCGAAGCCTTAGGCTTGTTACTCCCCCCTAAGACTTGTAGAGTAGATCCTTCCGCCTTCCAAATCTTAGCAATATAATTACTAAAACGGCCAATATTTCGTCCAAACGACTCAAGTTCAACCATCTCAGGTTTTCTCATTTTCCAATGAAGAACCTCCATATTCAGACTAATGTAGATATTGTTAACCGAGAAAGTACTTCTATTGGTAATCATGTTTGTTCTTCATTCAGTTGACATTTAAAACTCCCAAGACGATGTGGAAACGTGACTTGGGAGTCATGGATATTTATGTAATCACCGAGTGCAAGTTCCTCTTGTAATATGTTAATGTGTGAGTGGCCCACAAGGGTTGATTCTGTGACTCACTGTGCTCCTTTGCTTAACCCATTCCTTGTTTGAAGACTATGTCAGGGATTAGGACAGCGAATTATCATGAGATTGGGATTAATCCACCATTTTCTTACACACAATAGTTGGATGAAACTAAGATCGAAGTCAATTTCAGGATGATCCACAGTGGTAAATTCTCATTTTTCTCGACTTTGAGATGATCACACCCAAAGTAAACGGCCCTTTTCAGAAGAAAATTCATGACTATGGCTATGCCAATATTCAATACATAATATGAATTAGAGTTCATCACTGCGCCCGGGTCATTAAACACGAATTGTAAAAAAGCTAACCTATGTAGCTGCATTAATTGTTATACTGACAGTGTTATTCAAATACGTCAAGGTGAGAGTCGAAAAATCCGGTCTGAGTTATGCTAAGTGTTAATATTAGTAAGGCACAATGCTAAATACTCAACATATCAAGCTGTTTTCAACTTGTCATAAGCTAAACTAATAACGAAATGGCTTGAGAGTTCGAAGTAAGACATTATGTACCTATTTAGATTTTAGAGCATTAGTTTGACCCTTTACTAAAGTCATTTAGAATAATTACAATGGACCTCCTCCACAAAGTTATTGAGTCTTCTGTACATTGTATCACACTAATCTTGGGACTTAGTAGTACATATTAAGTAGCTAAGACTAAGGTAAAACTGAAAATCTCTCCGTATTTTGCTGTGATAAAATGAAGCAGCATTGTCAACGTCCTCCGTGAAGGGAAAAGTAACTAAAGGTATATTTCAAAAAGAATAAAAAAATAAATAAAAAAATAAATAAAAAAAAAAAATACATAAGCACAATTTTTTATACTTGTGTGACCCAGATGGAAGAAAACAATTGCTACGAACGTTGTCATTCATAAACTTCTAGTCGCTACTGAAACACGTCAACTCAACCGTTTTACTATCTTCTTGATAGTTTGCCAACTCGTTTGTTAAACTACAAGGCGAGAGGGCTTACGTTACGTTTTACAGAGTTTATAGTTTTAATTTCGCTACTCAAATAGGTCTCTCCAGTTCTGATTTAGAACTGCAGTGACTTCGACGATATTGCAGCAATACAGCATACTCGTCGGTACTGATCCAGATGATCACGTACCATGTACCATGCAAAACGTTTCGGAATCGCCTGTAAATCTTTACTTAAAGCAAATATCGTAACCACTGGAAGATGAATAAAAGGCCAATGCTTCCTGATATATGTACGTACATGAGAAACCTTTGAGTGAATGTAGGTAAAGTCTGAATTTGATTATTCTAAACTCTAAAAAGACGGAAAAATCTCATGAAACTGTGAAACATCAGCAAATATCATGTTGATACACCTTACACTTACACAAATGGTGGAGAGCATACTAAAACGTTCTCAATAAGAACAAAAGGCTTACAACACATAATGAGGTTTCAGAGGAGTATAAAACATAATTGGGGCCTTTGAACCTTCAATAATGTAGCATGAATAGAAGTGTGCTGCGCTTTTTTTCTTTTCCCGATCATTCAACTTTAACGATCAACAGTTGATACAGTTCATTCAGTGGAAAAAGAAAGGAACGTACGTCCTTGAAAATTTCAGCTTTGTACAGGCAAACTTCATTCAACTTTATAACTTTTCTTTTAAAAGGTTTGACAGAGGGAACTGTAACTGCTATGGTCTTATCGTCCCGAAATCGAAGAGAGAAGCAAGACAGGATAGGAGAAAGCCAGCCGTTCCGAGGACGAACATTATATCATCAGGATAAAATCCGCCCCGGGTGAGAATCAAACCCGCGGCCTAGCGCTTACAAGGCAGACGCACTACCAACTAAGCTAACTAGGCTGGCCTTTATAACTTTAGTTTTCTTCTTTTGGGTAATTTTTACTGAGGGGCAATATGAATTTCAGTTACTGTTTTACCTCAACTACTGTATTTGCAGGCACTGTAACATCTGGCATCTGTTATTTAGGACCAAACTTTAACTGTATTGTAGCACGAACTCAAAGAAAGCAACACACCTCAACATTTCGGCCCCACTGTTCTACACAGTGTTATGCTGTATCTAATCATTCTAATCACAATCCATATTCTTTGCATTGTATAGTTCATCCGACCTCCTTAAACCAATGTCCAGTGCTATTACTTATCCTAAGCCATGATTGTTATCACGTAGATCCTCATTATTTTTTGTTTACAATAAAGTTCTATGTGGAATGAAATGCTGTGAGGCTAAAGAGAAGAAGAGAGGAGAAGACCAGGAAACCGGTCTAGGTAGCCGAGCAACACCGAGATCGTATCCCAGGGCTGGTTCAAAGGTCAGCTCAGTGCCTAGCGTACTTACCTTCATACCAAACGTAAACGTGATCAAGTAACCTACATTTGGCGCGGCATGATTTGGATACTGATGCTGGGTCAATTCCTCTTGTGCCTTTGCTTTTCAATACTGGAGAGTGGATTTGATTATTCTGCAATTCTGCATGCATAAAACTCGTCATGTTTGTCTGAATTCAAGTCTACCAACTATAAAAGTGTGTTAATAGATTGTTTGGTTTTATAAAAGTCGCACCTTATGGGCATCACAAGGCAATATCCAGGTATTTATGTAAGTGTTACGTATGTGCAAATTCATAATATTTGCGAAGTAAGCAATAGTAGAAATGTCGTTAGAACGTTAGAGGTGAGGCATAGAACGGTCTGTGTATAAGAGCATGCCAAATTATTGTTTATCTGTTACATTTGTGTTTTATGTAACCTGATACAAGATACACTTTGGCCAATAGTGGGTATTGCATTTCTTGCGTCTTGAAAAGTTGTGAGCTTCGCTAAACATCGCAATAATGTAATTTGTTACCTCTACCTATGGTTTCAAGTTTAGGACGCCAGTATTGCATTCTTAAGAAACAAGGCCTATCTTATCAGAGAAAGTTCATCTAACCCAGCTCATCATTGCATATTATCATGATCATTGGTTACTAGATTACAGATTAAAGCAGAACATCAGCTTTATCCTTATTTGTGTAGTGCGGATTTCAAAACTGATAAGGGTGCACAGAACATTCTAGTCATAACGTAAGCTGGATACATAAATTGCATGGTACACAATTCAGATCGTGTAACACATAAATTAATTAAATATCTGTAAAGGAATAGTTGACAAGTTGAGTCTTTAACCAAATCGTCTCCCACACAAATATGGAACGAAGTCATGTCTTGCGCCCAGTTTGACATAGTTTATGTCCGTCTAATGACTAGTGTTCAACATGATGTATGATATCACTATATCTATACTTTTCCTTAATTTATTCAATTGGATGATTTTTTTTCTAAATGCCAAAATAATTTGTATGAATTTAATGTCAAAATTTGCCGCCCATGTGTCGCCCACTGTTTCGAGAAATTGAATTTGGACCGTTCCATGTCCTTGGCCTCAGAACTAACCAGTTATACCCACCCCTATAATAGATAAAGTTTACTCTGGTTATGCCCCAGGTTATGATAGAGTACGTACAAATACACTCCCTATTTATCAGGTTAGGCACACGTGTATTTGGAAACTGCCAGATCAAGGCATAATCATGAAGAACGACAGAAAAGTGCCTGATCATCTTTCAACTTCATTTCTTTTTGTAAGGTTGTGGGATTCCCTCTTACATTTCCCCCAAACTCCCTCATTTCCTCATCCCTTTATACTTTTCTCGCTTTATAAACAAGACATATTCACTGACCCGAAATAAATTTCTCATCCCAAAAAGTCAATCTGATTAATCTAGTATGTCCTAAGGATATGATTTGTGTCCGAGCCTGACTTGGTGCTCTGTTGTGGTTCGAGTCCTAGTACTCAACGTGTTGTGGAATATACTCATGAAGATTACAATTACCATTACCAGTGTACTCCTCTTACTTCACTCCTTCACTTTACAGAGGGTTTCAAACCTGCGCCATCCAGCAGTCTGCATGTGTCAGAGAAATGGCGCAAAACATGTTGCCAAAAATGCAAAATTTCCAACAGTAACAAAATACTGACACCGAAATTGGTAAAGCCTTTTTAGAGGTATTTGATTTGATGTTGACTGGTAAACTATTCAATGAATATGGGTTCATTAGAAATACCAGATTGAATAGGTGAACACCCTGTACAGTCAGAGTGTGTTGTGCTTTTATTTCATTAACGTACTGTTTTACTGTTATTAACTTTATTTATTTTCAAATGGTTCATCTCACCATCTTCTCCTTGGATTCCTCTCCATATTCTTCTATTTTGTTCTTTATATGATACGTGTACCGAGTTTTATGATCTTCAATCTGCATGCACGTTGCCATTTCATTTGGAATACAGTCAGACTCATCATAATAATTGAATTTGAATTTATTTATTTTAAAGTGCATACAATACAGGTAATTGACAAAGTATAATGGCAACACCCTATTACATTATAGACACTAGAAGAATAACAAAATAAGTAAAAATAATAATAAATATAAATGATATATGATACGTGTACCGAGTTTTATGATCTTCAATCTGCATGCACGTTGCCATTTCATTTGGAATACAGTCAGACTCATCATAATAAAATTATACATATCAGACAGTCCGTGAGTTAGGACTTGTAGGAGTCCTTGGAGGCTAAATTTAGCCCATGTACTCTATTTTTTGTAGAATTTGTACTGATTCTACATAGGATTATCAGGCCGCGGCCGTTTTCAAAGTGCCATAATACGATACTCCGATCATCCCAATTTGGAGGAAACATAAATATATCCGATTTCGTCCAAGACATCACAAAAACGCCTAAATCCAACTAGAGAATATCTACATAGATGAAAATGACGATTGAGTAACTTTGTGATGCAATAGGATAAAAGCACATAGATCTCATGGAAACCGTCATAAATAACAGACTCGTAAGTCCTATAAACAAAATGTACCATAAATAATATCATAGAAAGTATCAAACGAATAATGATGTAATATTTACCCAAAAGTTTGATAAAGGAAGCAAAATTTATGTAGTGACATTGTCATGTGGGACCAGAGTGCCATAATACGGAATGTAAATATATCATAGACTTCATAGAGCTCCGAATAGAGGAGCTCTGTCTCTACGTTCGTCTATCGAAAATGGGATATTGTTTATTTAACCCTGTGTTTCGTTCTAGAGATTGTTGGAGAAAAGTATGTGTGCATTAATATTAAAGAATTTTATGTAGACGAATTTTTCGAACGTTCTCTCATAAGGGTTGGACAGAAAAACAGAATGTATGCTGCAGATTCTAAATATTTCATACAATGTGCAACAGGAAATCTCTTTCTTTGAAAATTGTTGTACTATTTTCATAGTAATAGTGGCAATAGAAAGGTAAGTGTCCAACTTTGGCTTAAATTAGTCATTTCTAGGTCTTTATGGCTATTTTTTCCATAGTCTCTTTACCACTTTTACAAGTTTTACAGCATCCACTATGGTCAGAAACGACATTCAAGGAAGGGTTAACGATTTTTTTTTTCTTCGAAAACTTATTTATTTATTTATTTATTTATTTTAAAACTCGGAATGTGTTTTGTTACAATAAGCAAACAAGATCTTAATGTATTTTCTTAGTGCATTGCGTCGCGCCGTGTAGTGTTAGCATAGGTGGTACCCATACAGGATTAATCCCAAGTCATAAGCTATGAACTTCATAACCAAATAGGCATTGGTACACAGATAGGCTCGTTACTCACTGAATTGTCAGTAGTATCTCTACAGGAGCTATCAAAACTTACTTACTCCATGAACCAGTCTTCTCCAGAGTTCTCGGTTCTGGGCTAATTCGATTCAGTTCTCTGCCGTTCTTCTTGGCTTTCTGATGTTGAACTATTTGTTAATTACATCAATCCATCTTTTTCGGGGTCTTCCAAGTCTTCGGGGTTCATTGTAAGTGAGCTATCACAACTTAGTTTTTAATATTAACCCAGTATTCTACGGTCCGAATTTAAAGAACCCAGAAATACAGCCATTGGGTCTGAAACTGAAATGAACACAAGTTTCCATTATAAGTACCCTGTAAGTTTTCTGAGCCACATATGTACTTCGTGTGTTTGGTTTCGGTGTATCTTTGAAATCAAGAATAACACCCAGGCCCAGGGCACACGTGGCTTCCTCAGACAGGGTTCATGGCTTCAGTTCTTCAGGCTTGATAGGTATTTTCAATATTTACTATACGAGGACCGTCGTGAGCGAGTTATAATGACAGTAAGGTACGAATGCTTTATCTTAATTAAAATACCTAGTTATGCTGTCAATTAATAATACAAGTATTTATTGACAGCATTCTTCTTATATTTTTTCTTCTTCCAAGTCTTATATGGATTTGAACAATTCCTGAGGTCACGTCATCACAATCCGGGCGGAACTTAATCCTTTATTATCCTTTAGTTTATTGTAAAGCTTATATCTACATTGTGTTGATACAATAACACTTGTAAGAACACTCACGTATTATTTCACTCATTTCTCTATAAACATGTTTTGTGGAATTATTACTTTTACATTGTTTACATTTCTCTTTCATCCCATATTTAGAAATCGTTGATATTGTTTATGTTGATTTGTTGATCGATGACTTCTGGGGATAGTATTAGGAAGCAAGTGTTTGTCTAGTATTATTCAATGGTTAGAAGAGGTAGAGAACATTCAGGTACCAAGTAGCAACTCAATGTACCGAGTCCGTGATAATGAGCATTAAAATCAATTTCTATTAACCTCTTCAAGTACTTGAGACGAGAACCATCATGATTCTCCCATCTCCTTGCAGCTATAGTTTGTGATTGATTTATAACATCACTGAAAGGTTCAATTAAATACAACCAAGATTCGTTGTTCTACCTATTTGCCGGAGATGCTGATATGGCTCGAACTTTAAAAGTGATGGTATAATAGAGCTGATGGTATACGAGTAATACAGCACAAATGACGGAATAGCATAAACTTACTCATAACGAAGTTTTTAAACGACGGAAACTAATGCAGAAACTTTAGTATTACCTATTTATTACTTGGCATTACTGTTTCATCTGACTAGTTCCAACACCTCTTACGTACAGAATATTACAAGCAGTATTGTATGTCTAAAGAGAACTGCCACGCCGTAAAAAGTTTCCAAGGTTATCTTTCCTCCAAGGGAAACTCCTCGATTTCTTCGCAAAATTTTACAAAATCGAATTTCTTTAAAGTGATTACCATGAGATTAACTTCTGCTAACTTTGAAACTAATTTCGTTCCACGTGCGTGATGGCAGATTTTCACTCGTTCCTTTTCTGAACTTTTTTTAGAAATCAAAGTAGAAGGTTAGCTTTTTTTAAACTTTCTAAAAGAGTAATGTTTTAGATTTTTTCTAAACTTTATTGAAGGGATAGGTATTCGAGATTTTTTTTTTTTTACTTTCTAGATATACATAAATCATGTGGTTTCAGGTGCCTTCGTTTTCTTTAGTTTCAGAACTATTGAAGTAACCATCTGCTGTTTAACATCCAGTAGTCTAATCGAAGGCAAAAAAGACTGTAAAAAACTGGGCACAAGCTTCCTAATGAAACAATCAACGCCGCAATGAAAGTAAAACCTGTATCATGAGTACCTACTCCCAGCATGGCAAACTGAAAACTAAAAGAGGTGACTCTATTCTCTATGTTGGTGAGTCATGCATGATGGTAACTGAGTAACGAGATCCAATGAAACGAGGCTTCAACACATTGCACGTTTCTATTGAAAAACATGCAATCATGTTTGATAATGTATAAGACAATGTGCTTTTAGAATGAATAGATACACCAGAGTGAAAAGAACTTCAAGCACAAGATGTGCTTTTGGAAGACTAACAATCTACTGGCACAACGTCAGGACTCAGGATCATCAAGGACATTGACAAAGGACTGGAAGGAGAAGTTCTACACCTTATTATCATGAAATCATCTTGGTCTACATATATAATCAAGTAAGCTGCTGCTGATAGAGATAATGAGAGTAAAATTTCAACTCCACTCAGAGCCAAAGAAAATTTGTTGTTATATTGTGTAAAATAGGACAAAAAATTTGGACCGATTGCAATACTTTCATTACTAGTATAGCTCCGCTATACTGTAGTAATAGAAAGTAATAAAATTGTAGGGATAGCACACAAACTTTCAAATGCTGTGGTATTAAGAAGTAAACTTCCGAACTAGGGCACACAATTTTCCGAGTCAATAAAATTTTATTTGGTTCTTTTCTCTCCGTGTTGGATTACGTTAATGCCAAAAATATCGATGAACACAAAGTTCGTTTTATAAATTTATTAAAAAACTTTTATTAGGATGCAATTAATATTCTGACAATAATCAAGGCAATCCTTGTATTTTGATGTGAAAAAATACCGACTTCTAGTAACCTATCAAGAAAAAAGCTCCATAGATCCAATAATCTGGTATCTAACTTTTTTTACCAGAATCTTTAAAATTAATGAAGTCATTGGGAACCGCACGAACAAGAGATCTATGCACTTCATCAAGTCGCTAATCCGATTTCATTCTCAAGTTGTCTCGTCTCCTACTTGAAAATTTGTATGCATCTTTTCCTTCATCTCTCGAGGCTCAAATACCGCGTTAGATTAATATTCCAAACTGTCCGAAGTCAAATGATGGACTCAGCCAGAGATTTGAATCTTGACATCTCTGAGTATGTTTGATATGTTTTACATGAACTGAATAATAGTCTCCATTCTGATTCTGACGGTCATGACGGGTCCCTAGTATGATCACGACCAAGAGATCAGATCAACCAATTCGAAAAGATCAAATTTGATCAAAGTGAAGCCGAGAGTTTTAATTGCCGTAAGCGAGGGTTTTTATTGGTCTCTATCATACTCAAGGAGCCAAGGACTCTCCTAAGGTTCAAACATGTGGATAACATCAAAATACCTGCCATGATGTCAATGTAGTCAAGACAGGAGACTAGAGATTGGACTATACTTTGATAAGTTTATCAAAAAGAATGAGCACATTCGGAAAAAGACATAAAAGAAGCCCGTCTAAAAGGCATCAGTACTTAATTATATTCAATTCAGTCATTTGATTGAACCTTTCAGTTTGATACTGACTTCCTCAGCTTCTAATTACAAACTAATACCCTCATCATGGCCATTTAACTCATCAGCTCAACTTCCGATTTCAGATTCCCCAGATTACCTTCCACTCTAGGAATTCTCGAATCTGTTAACATGTTTACCTCTCACTTTCATTAACGTGATTTCAAGCTCAGCTTATTGTTATTAGATAATTAGAAACCCCAGCTAGTTAAACATTGATAATACACATGTGTATTACAATGATTTATGTTCATATTTACCTGAATGATTTACATCTTAAATATGAGCACTACGCGTAGCATAATTCCTGTACGTACCTGAAACAAGAATAAACCAAGAATCATCATTAGTTTCCAATTATGATTATGTACTTGCGTAGTAAATTAAACAATATTTTTCCAATACAACCTTTAACTTTTCCAGGAGCAATTTTCAGTGTATTAAGCCTTCAGCTTACCAGATCTTTAGTAGCACTCGTGCTAAAGGAAGACCTTGCTCATATATGATTGTATCCAGCTATCCAGTAATAATGCCACCTGATCAGCGATTGTTACTTACTAGCTAGCTGCCAGCTTCAATTAAATAATTTATGATGAAACTTTGGTTGGAAACCTGAGCACCTAAGCTGCGAACGGTACCGAGCCAGGTAAGTACTAAAGTACCAAGGGGGGGGGGGGGGTGTTATGTAGTGAAGAAATTCACTTTATTCACTCAAGGTGAGAGTGTAGTGTTTGAGTTGCCTCGCGCTGTTGACCATGCGGTAACTACGCCGCGTTGCGAACATAATACTGAGAACGGAAACGACGTTATCATTGCAACATTTATTTCAATGTCTTCAGTTTTACTGAAGTCATTATTAATAGTCATAATTAATCTGAAAAGTCATATTTTTATTAATAAGGAATACCTCCAATTTTGCTGGAAAAAAATATCGTCTGACCCAGAGAAAGTTGCTGTTCAAATCTTGGCCCTCCACAGATGGTCAGTAGAAATGGTAGAGCTCCTATTTTGAGTCTATTCTCGAAAGGCATGTTGTTTTAGTTACAAGTTGAAATTGAATAAAATGTGGGGAATTGTACTTCGCGCTACAAGTGAATGGAGGTGGAATCGTAACAAAAACTACCTATATTTATTGAGCTGGTACATGTGGTGCATAACTACAACACAATACCAGCTATATCTTTCAGGAATTGACTCCTGGTTTTGGTGCCCCTCTTTCAAATGGAATCAGTCTGATAGCTTAACCTGATTTGACCCTGGCTAATCGAGAGGAAACACCCGCGTCCCATGTTCCCTGCTAAATTATGTCCAGGGCGACCGGGGGAAACCTCTTTGACAAAACCAAACACCTCTTGGTTAACCTGAGACCTCTGAACATAACCAAAGAGGTCTTTAGTCAGTCAAAAAATTCGTAAACCTCTTTAGTTTGTCAAAAAATTCAAGTCTATTCTATTTAAATTTGGAGGAAACAGGAAAGGTTGACCTTATGGGTCTACCATCTGTTATTTCCTTTACTGATTGAGAGTTCATTGCTAGTACACTTTTCAAAATTCTTTGAACTGTGGAGCAGTGTGAACTGTGATCCCAAAAGTATGATTGAACTTCCAGGCTCTCTTGTCATGATTAAACTTCCAGGCTATCTTAATCTAGGCAAGCATATGACCACTATCAAGACAGGTCATTTCCCTGACAGTCGAGCAAGGGACTCCTAGGATAAGTATAAACAAACAAACAAATGAAAACAAACTGTTGTCAGAGCATGTGACTCTCCGATATATCAGAATATATAATACCCATGTACAATTTATGTATGTACTATGTAAACTACATTAGATTACTGCATCTGATTATGATTAGATTACCGATAGGCAGACCATTTTTTGTCGTTTGGTGGAATGGGTCCCCGGTTTAAACTCTTGTGACACGAAATTGCAAACCCCTAATTTAAAGCATTTACAGTACGTTTGCTGCTCAAAAGCTAAAATAAAGGAGAGTAAAAACGGAGATAAAGAGCTGAAAATGACCCTAAAGAGTAATTATAGAAAGCATAAAAAGTTCAACTTACGATTTCATTAATAGAATCTGACAATTTAATACCCTCTTGCTGGTAGCAAACTTTCTGCTTTTCTCGAAGAACAAGCGAAGGGGAAAATCCCTGACCTAAATTTGTGCAAAAAATAGCATTAAATATAATGAATACTTAGGTGCAGCGTGTAGACTATAGCAATACAGCGTGCAAAATGAGGGCAAAGGCTACAGAGCTGATGCTTGCTTTCCCATGGTATTCACATCTAATTGTTAGCTTTGGTAAATGAAGTCGCCCGCAGGATATGAACCCCCACCATTCTAAATACTCGCATGGTAGATCAGAAGTGGAATAAGGTGGGAGACGGTTATCCTATAGATGGAAATTGGATCATCGGTGTTTAGATGCGGGACATGAAACCTTTATAAGTCTATACGTACAACATCACATATCTACGAGTATGTATGAAGATTTACATGAGACAGATCAAGTTCTGAGAGGGGGCAATTAACCATCAGGCGAATCATCTCACCAGCATCTGTGCACATACGGGGCAACAACTTTTCCCATGAAAGAGCAGCATCGGTGGTTACAAGACCATTAAGATTTATATCAAAACCCGCTGTGAAGGTTGTCTTGAAAAATTTCCTGAAATTCTCATGTTAAAATGACTATATTATGAAATTTTACAAAAAATAACCATGTATATAATATACATAATGGTGTGTCACATGGGATATGACTTATGCCTACCGTAAGTATGTCCCTACACCATAATTAGGTACTTGTAGGAATTTTTCACAGAACTGATAAATTTGCATACAGTTTGGGTAAAATTGGTGAAGTCAAAAATTAGTTTTAAAAGGCGGCAGATTTTTTGGATTTTGGAGCTACAGTACATATAAAAAAAAAGTAATCGGATTTCTCCACAAATCATCATCAGCAGAGTACATTACATACCTTGTTGTTATACACAGCATTCAGCAAGTTTGATACATTGTATACTTTGAACCTAGTAGTGTTAGCGCCTTCCTAGTTATATTTTGAAACCCAAATGATAATGGGAACCCATGTAATCACCACATATGCCCGGAAATAAAACTTCCTTTGTTTTATTTGGACGCGGCTCGACATGAGGACACGCGTGACCTGACAATATGTGATAATAAACGCCAACCCAAAGCATCACAGCTTCAAATCCATATCAATTTACAGATTTTAACTATTTTTACACAATGTACAGTATTCAAATTAATCGTTCAAATGGGTACCTATCTGCCTATAACCTTGAGATGAATTTTATTTCAATTAAAATTCATTGTCCAATATCCAACACATGACCTAGATAGAGCCTATTAGATACTCAGGGTGTAAAAAAGAGATAAATAAATTTAATTGTTTTTGTGCTTTCAATATTGTTAATTTTATTAAATTTGTCTGGTGCCTATTCTGTTTCACTGATATTATTTTCAGTCAATTGAAACACGCGTGTCTGGTTTATTGAATTAAGCTTTCTCAAATATGTTAGGTATTTTGAATAGTTTGCACTAAAAAAGGGATTAAAATACATGCGCACAATTGTACATACCTAGGTGTATTAATATTAACAGCTCTTGTGAGATGTCAAGTCTTGTAGGTAGAGAACATTCAGGTATAGGAATTGAACATTAACTGATGTAGGTAAGTTCCCACTACCGAAAAATATTAGTAGAACGGTAAGTTCAAAGTGAATACATAAATATGGTAATAGTTATGTACCTACGTACACGTACATACCTGATCTTTCAACTTTTCCTACAAGTCATACCTACATGGATTCAAACAAGAGTGTCCAAAATCCAAATGAACAACATAAATTATTAAAACACATCGAAGGATTTTTTAGGGTCTAGAACTCTTATATTTAACAGATGTCAAGATAGTCGTGTAGCCTCATTTGTTATTGAAATTAAAACACATGACAGCATATTATATTTACAAGAGTTGAGTCACCCCAGGACTATCAATCTGACGGTCAAATTGGTGTTATGGTGACCAATAAGAACAAACCGAGGGCCTTGGTTTAATTTCAACAAGAACTCAGTGAACTAAAAATCCGGGGACCACAAGATTGGAAAACAAGCCAGGTGAGAACCGAGGCAAAACAAAGAGTACAAGTTAACTCTACAGGGTGTGAGAAACATCTGGATACATTATCAAGTGAAGTAAAATAAGCTGAAGATAACCAAGTATAATTCAGGCCCTGACAGGATGTGAGAGAAGTCTGGGCGCATCAATTTCATAACTTTGATGTCGATCAAAGGTCGCTAGGGACATAGGGTAGGTAGTTAGGTACGAGTATTCAATATTTGGAGGAGTTTCCAATTTCAAATTAGCACATACCTACGGTCATACCTAGTATATGTAACTACTGAGTGGAGGAGAAAACAATTTAGAGTTGCACCTGATCTTGATTGTTTCTCGTTCTGGTTTACAGAAAATTATTATGAATCACTCATCAAAATATTTTCGTATTTGACCAAAAGGTAAGTTTGTAGGTACGTACATCCCATCCTCGCGTGTTTGATCTAGTGCCTATAGCACCTGCATCTTCTGCCTCGTAAGCTAATAACTGTCTAACCACATTGACTATAGTTGTTATCTGTGCTCTAAAATCACAAGAACAGTGTCCAATATCTATTCTATAGCATCTATTATTACACTCAGACAGACACCTCTACCTACATGAAATGTGTGTATTCTTCGAGATGGAAATATAATTCGGCATGACCTGCGAGCTGCTAGAAATAAATGAAGCTTGGAATGAAATTCTGCAGAACGTAACTAAACGCAGGAGTAATAACATTTCAATCAAGTGTGACAGTTCAATCATATCTTCTTCCCAGGACATTGAACTGCCAGAAGTTACAAGTGTTCCAACACCAACATTGGCCTAGCTCCTTAGCACCATCATATCTGCACTGTTGTCTTGGAACAGCAATTCCATTTACAGATCAGACAATTTCTACTCTGGTTTTGAATAGGTACTATGTATACATGTATAGTAATACGCTAACCTGCACCGCGCTGAGAAAATTTTGTAGTTGAGAATTGGAGACTGGATGTTCAAATTCAAAGCCTCAAAAGAAAGAGTTGAATCAATGGGAGTAATATGCCAGACTAGGCCGGAAATGCTGGAAATGGAATCCCTAACAGATATTCTACCAATAGATACCGACTTCCGATACCGATCTGGGCATAAACATCGAGGGCTTCGACATAGTCCCTATATTTACATTTCGGCGTTTCTACAAGTCATTTGCAATACAAGACTCCTCTGGTTTTCTAATTCTGGCGGTGAGATAAGACCGCAGAATCTAAGTTCTGAGTCGGTGGGTCTACCGGTCTACGTCAGGAGAATTTATTCTCCGATGGGTCTTACTATATTTGGTCTGCACAACGCCCACCTCTCTCCCTGTCTCTCTCTCTCTTCTGGCTCGGGTACATACAACTGTGTGATGTCCAATCAAACACACAATGGTGTCGGAAGAACACGCCACGACAAAGGGCCGGGTTCGACTTTTGAGCTGAACAGTGCCGGTAAGGGTGGGGTAGTATTGGGAAGGTAACTTGCAGGGAGATTAATTTTCTCTAAACAATGCATTATTTATCCAATCTTTGTCCATTTATTGGTGTCTTTGTAGATTAAATTATGTACTTCATTATCATTAGGAACAAAACATGATCAAATGCATGAGGAGTCTCTTCATCCATTAGCTTATTCGGTTATAAATTGATACCATGTTCGCGGTACCTGGTTATTTTTCTTGGCTTTTCACAGAACCGTCCTTCCACGGCTCCGCTACTCTCAAGCTACAAGTTGAAACAAGAAGATTGGATCAGAACTGCACAGAGCACAGGCAGTTAAGCAGCCCCGCACAGTTTCATTATGCAATGGTCAGTGGCCTGAGACTTCACTAAGGTGACTCATCTCTTGCGGAGCCCCGGACAAGTTTTTTGCAATAGAGAAGCCTGTGTGGACTTGTTTGTGGTATAATTCATTACTGATCTTGTTCATACAAAGCCTGTGAATTCTTGTTCATACAAAGCCTGTGGATTGAACAGCCCGCAACTAAAGAAATGCAACGGACGGCATTTATCGTAGGTCAAAGATGAAAAATTTTGCTTGATTCCTAAAACACGTAGAAGGCAGTAATCCACATGGAGTTAAACTGATCTGTAAATAATAATTGTAATAACATTAATAAAATTATTAAATCACACATTATTTTTAAAAAATTCGGACTGCTGCAAATACATATGTACATACCTACAATAACTAGGTAAGATTAAGAATTTAGGACAAATCCGGAAATTGGAGAAGTCTGGTAAATCGCACAACTTAAATCTGAACGGAAATTTAATTTGGTCCATTAAAAGAATTTAACTCGCCATTTGAGATTAACGAGGAAGGAAAAAAAAGTACTCAAGTCGTTACATGAATGAAAAAAAAAGGTAGATTAACTTTTTTTTCGTCAATTAAGGGAGAAAAAAATCATTGGGGTCAATTAGAAGGGTTTCCTCAGTTTAATTTTTAGCATAATGTCGTTAAAAACATTGTGGTCATGTTTGAGATACGAGAGTAGACTAACGAGACATTAGGTATATTGTGAACATTAAACATTCAGTTTTATACCCAACATGTATGAAGTTGGATGAGTTCTCATGATTCCTTTGAAGATGTATAAAGATAGAAGCAGTCGGGTCCCCATCAATAATTCTGCCTCCCATAAGTCCCATATCTCTTTATCTACTTTGAAATCTCCTATACCTTATTTTAAATGTTAATTTTATGTGTTTTCAAATACCGATATACTTTTTCTTGGGTAAATATTTAAATGTTAAACGCGGAGAGGAGAGTTAGGTTCAAAATGGTCTTTATTCGGTATTTTCATATCGGTATTAGATTTCGTTTTGAGATAAGATTTTATTCATTAACGTGAGGTTCTACATCAGGAAGATTTTCATTTAAAGACTATTTCTCTTGAAATTCTAGCAGCAGACGACACGTTTGTTAGTTTAAAAGTACGTGTATATTCTTACCTATTAAGAATCAACAAAGCAAGTGAAGTTGAGTGTATTGTGTATTTGTGTTGGTTTATTGTATTATTTACTAACTTGCTAATGTATTATTAATCAAATTATATCAGTACTTCATTATCATCATTAAGGAGCAGGGGCGTATTTAGCTTGGAATTTTAGAGGGGTCTACCGTTTTAGATCTCCTGGTTACTGCAAGACATAAACCTAGAGAACAGACCCAATTCGCCCAAGGCCGAATACCTACAATAGAAGAAGATGGTGTCTGAAGCTGAGGATCCTTGTGAAGTGTAAAAGCTGTGAAAAAGTAATGTAATTGCAGGCAATTATACGTTATACGTTCAGAAATGTTGACTCTAAAGTAGGTATGAACAAATTTAGACAAACAGAAGGATAAAATGGGACTGTATACAATCAAACCTAATTGTAACTTTTCAACTTGATATGCCGACCAAGCGGACAGTTTGTGTGGCGTTACACTCCTCCCCTTTCCCTCAGAACAGACCTGGACCTGAGGAACAACAGGTTTTGTTATGATCAGTTTCGCTCTCAACAAGACTTGCTTGGTTATGTTCGTATTATCTTCATCACTCGGGTAATTAATTACATTATGTACGGAGAAGTCTCCCATTTTCAAGAGAAGAATGTCTGTTCTGTCCGCAGGGTGGAGTGAGTTCGGAAAATTTTCTCTCTTCTTCATACCGACGCCGAGGCATGACATGATACACCCTGTATTATAAGGAGACTGAGAATTTATGGACACTCGATTTTTCTCCGAACTAGCTCACAATTTCCATAAGCTTCAGACAGATCACCGGCCGACTCCGTTCTTTTTAGAAGAACCTCGATAAAACGGCCCAGTTTGACTGGGCTCTTTTCAAACCCAATAATGAGATTAATTTTACCTCCCTGTAAGGAGAAAATGTAAAGATAGAATGTTTTCATGGCGCGGTTTGAGGGAAGGGGCAATTTTGATAAACCTTTGAAAAAAAAATTATAAAGGTTAATATTTACAAAATCTTTTCTAAATTACCACAAAAAACATACACTGTCAAATGATTCAAACTTTGTCACTTGCGAACTGAAAATAAATTAAGCTCCATAAGCAATTGGTATCACAATACTGATAGTATATTAATAAATAAAAAGTCAAGAGTTTTTTATTTATTAATAGTATGGAAAGTTTTACCAAGTGTTATTTTGGTCTTATTATACTGATAGTGTAGTTACAGCTTCATATGTAGTAATGGCCCCCAAAACAATCTACCAGATATTTTAAAACTCATCTCACTCAACACGAATCTTAGCTCAGGGGCATACGGTTTAATAGCTTTGGTGACAAAAAATAATTACAGTACAAAATAAATAAAACAACATATGAACATACATTTTGTGTTCCTAAAAAACAACAAGCCATTTGTGATATCGTTCGAACGAGAAGTGATAAAAGTGTCCTAAACAGCTAAACACCAGGTGTATTCCCCTCGTAAACTTAGAACAGAATAGGTACCCAACTTCAACTGTAGGGTCTGTAGGGCACACTTGTCCAATATGGGGAATTTAGTAAATTTCATTCCACACTAAGACTTGTCTTCTTAGCTTTGTTTGGAGTTTTAGAGGGGACTACGTCCGGAAGGCATTTGAACTTATCCGAAAAAGTTGACCTTCCTTTTTGCTTCTTTAGAGCAGTTTTTTTATTTCAGTTTTCAAGCAACTGTGTCCTAATTATTCCTTGGAATGATAACAATATAAAATCCTATTATTTTTAAAAGAGGGATAGAAGTCAGTCTCTCGGTCCCATGTTAGGCAGCTTCCCTCTAGCTAGAAACATATTTATTTTAGTCACATGAATGTCTATCTGTTTAAAACTAATAGAGGTTTGTCATGATACGAAACAGTTTCAATATAGTTGAAGCACTAAAACTCACGGCTTCCAAAGTTATCATATTAATAGATAGGTTAAAGTGGTGCTGAAGACCCGAACGATATAAAAGTTCACGCAAGTCGATGATCTTTACCTATCTAGAATCGAAATATACTTAAACTTGGGAGTACTTAAGTAATCTGCTGAATAAACACTATACTTCAAGTTTTCTGATTTCAGCTAGTTAGCCGTTAGACGACTAGAATAGCTTTGCAGGGACGACAATCGACATTCCAATAATAGACAGGATACCCATAAGAAATCAATATACTTGGGTACTGTGTAATGTACACAATGAAACACTTACTATTTAACATGTTTCATTGTGTTATATTCAACTTCGAGGCTCGAGCTTTATGAATCTCTTTGTATGATAGAAAGAAATTTTAGAAAGTGTAGGCGACAACACTACTCAAGGCACTTTATCATAAAGAGCACTGATTAATATGTTCCACAATAATCCACACAATATGACAGAAAACAAAACCCTTGTCCAGAAAGTGTTTGAAATGTTTAGATAATTATTTTCCCAACTAGGTAGTGTCTAATTAAAATTTGAAGTATTCACGTAGGAAGGGACTAAAGATAGTACGGTATTTCCATTACACAACAGAGAGATCAATTTGAGTAGGTATAGGACAATGTCAAGAGCCAAGTATAAAGTCATGCTAGGACGGATTTAATATTCTGCAAAACAACAAATGTACCTACTCCAATTAAGTCTGATCACGATAGTACTTCATCAGAAGTGTCAACTTAGCATTACACTATACCCATACGTATGTACCTTCCTAATATTTTCTCAATAATACATGCAACTATACACATATTTTGCATCCGGTATGGGTATAGCATAGATGTACTTAAGGTGATAAGGTTTCAGTGCATGTTGTTGTGGACTATGTGATCTTTTGACTCCGGGCACCAATGAAGTACTTTTGTTTCCAAGAACTCAGGAAGTCACCATGTATGCGTTTGAAAATTCAAATGGAACGACGAACTTGGAGGTGTCTGTACAGTGCCAGAGGCTATAAACACGTCTGATACAGTTGAAGACGGTCCTTAATAATCTGGAACAAGACTGTAAACTGTCACATTGGATGCCTTTCTAATGTGACAGGCATGTTTTCGTTAAGTCTTAAGTATCACCGTGTTCTCGATCATTTCGCAATACGTAGGTATTTCAGGTTTAATTTTGTACTTTATTGTATTCCAAGTTCTGAAAACACTGCGTTGAGCAAACAACAAGTCCGACTAAATAACTGTACCTATTGGTGTATTGTACCTCAGAGCAGATTGGACATTGCAGACTTTAACAATGCGCATATGTTACGGACAAATGTCACTTAGGCCGGTTAAATGTCTTCTTGGATTGACTGTTAGAATGTACAAGGAAACACAGTTTCTCTTTTTGCTAAGGTTCTGGATTCAGCAATGTGTTAAAGTTGCATTATTAAATAATAATAATAATAACGGAATAAAAAGCTGACAGTTTCTCCTTCAGTTAATAAATCTGTGAAGAACATCAAAGTGGCAATATTTCTAAACGGAATAAAAAGCTGACAGTTTCTCCTTCAGTTAATAAATCTGTGAAGAACATCAAAGTGGCAATATTTCTAAACAACCCTATTTCCAAGACTTTTCGTTGATTTTCTTTGCATTGAAAGAAGCCATGTGTAAGCGTTCGCCAGATAAATGAATCCGGCGCTTATCCGTCACATAGATTGTACGGTCTGGTGGTGTGTTGCTTGAAATTTACACGATATAAATATTTAAAATAATCGTGTAGGTCAAGAGACGATGTATAAAATAGAATTGCCTTGGGCAATCTCTGGGCAGATACCAAGTTGCAAACAATAAATTGCAATTCTATGAACACCTATATGAATACAGGGTAATGCCCTTCCCATCATCACCATCATAGGCAATAACACTACAGCCTATCCTGTAGACTCAGACTCCATTCTGTCGTCTCTTAATGTGTAATCTTTTTATTTTTCATGCTATGTAGTCTACTTTCCCTTCAAAGTTTACCATTTGGAAACAAACATTTCTTCTATGAAGGAGACTTTACATTTTATTTGAACAGTAGCTTTTACTTGAACTAGGACTACTTTGGCAATAATATAATCTATGGATTTGTTCTAGTTTTATCTTGACATAAATGTTTCACGTGCTGAAAACGTGAGTAATGGCGGTAATAACAATCCATCTTGAGATTAAATGTAAAAAATACACAGCTTAGCGTCAGCAAAAGCTTGGTTTTAAAGCACTTTGTTTATGATGCAATTTATTTCAGATCCGGTACCCACAAGGACCAAGTATATTACTCCATAGTTTTTCAATCGTTGCTGACTGTTGCTTACTGAACGTCAAACTTTCGTCAATTGAAGCTGTAGAAAAGAGGTAAAGTTGAAAATCTCAAATTCAAAGTTTCTTGAAAGTTGGGAGGAACAAAGACAACATTACAAAATATTGTGTCCGCAAACCTCACATTTCATATTGTGACCACAAAGGTACCCCAATCGTCTCAGCCTATAGGTACACTTTTGGTCATATCTAGTTTCTAATATTATTATGATAATTTTTTGTAGGCCTCATATCTCGTGCCCATAATTTACTGCATAGTTTACGTGTGTCCATTGTTTGTGGACACTTGGGACATGGTATCACATGGTCCAAACATTCTGTATATTATAAGGCCGGACATGAGTGTCGTCTGATGCAATGCCCATTACTCCTGGCTTATCTACATTCTTCCTAGTCCACACATTTGAGACTACATATTATTTCTCTAAACATTGATAACAAAATGGCTTCAAAGGTCACAATAGTATGGGACACATGGGTTACCCACGACAACATTCGTTCGTTTCCCTTGGGAATAAAATTTCAAGAGTTTCACATTTTGAAAAGAGGGACCAAACTCCTACCAATAATCAAATCTATATGGGTGGTAAACTTTGAAGGTACTAACAAGGGTAGTTTTTTTCATGGTCCTTCCAACGAATGAAAGTTAGCTAAGTTGAACTACGAAGCTACCAGCCGTTTTTTTAACAGCTGACTTTGGCTTGGAATTACATACGTATCCTCAAGTGAGCTCACTTGTCCTCGCAATACAAACCACCCAAAATACGTATCCTGTACACTTACCTGGAATCAGAAGAAATAAATTTATCATTAGCAACATTATCAAATATCTATTTATAAGTAAAAAGGAAATTGAACTCATGCGGAATGCCTAGCATTTGAACACCGGGGGACTGTGACCATTTTATGTCCAGTACTTACATGGAAAATTACTTATGACATAATCTAATTTGAAAATCTTCCTGATGACTAGAGACAAGGGTCAAGAAGTTCCATATTGATTTAGAGTGAGTTATACCTCTTTGCTTTTCAAGCCATTTTGAGGTTAGTTAAGACACACCACAGAACTCTGACTCACTGATCAATATACCTTTGTCAACAAATCAAACAATTTACATGACTATTATTAACATTAAGGAGGGTGCTAGTCAGCTGGTGGTGGTTAACACAAGTATTCCAAACCAAAGTGAAAAACGGTGGAACACAATAAATTGGGTATTTTATTACGAACAGTTCGATAATATTTCACAAGAATATGACGGGAAGAGAGGGGTAACAGACAAGAAAGCTTGGGGTAGCTGTAACCCCAGCAGGAGCACTTTCACAACCAAGGAAAAACTTACAAAATGACATATGATTATGATTATATGCCCTTTGACCCTCACATTACAAGGAACTCTTCTTCCTCCTTTAAAAATAAATAAATAAAATAATAATAGATGAATAAAAAAAGTAGAAGTTTCATAATACCTATAAATTCTAGAATACATATGTAGGTACGTATTTTCACAACGACTAATTCAATAACAGGTTTTCTTTTGGTCCCAAGAAGTGAAAAGCTCGGAAACAAATCTATCACGCAAGAGATTCTCTTTCCGAACAACAAATCGTGCGTATCCCCAAAAAACCCGAAAGTTAACTTAGCACGCACATAAACCATAATAAAAATCAAACACAAACGACATCATGGAAAGCTTAGCAGTCATAGAGGACACAATGTGACTCAAGGCAATTTACAGAAAGCCATCCGATCAGGAGTTCCTAGGAAGTAAAGTTCAGTGTCGTGGTGAAAGAAAGCAAGAGGGAGCCCCGAGGATACCATTTTCCTCCTCATATCCGAGTCAATATGTGTGATTTACAAAATCATTCGGATTCGACTCTCCTAGGAGGATACCATTTTCCTCCTCATATCCGAGTCAATATGTGTGATTTACAAAATCATTCGGATTCGACTCTCCTAGAAGAGTCCTATTCATAGTTTACACAAACTCAAGTACCTATCTACCTAAAATTTCCAACAAATTTTTAAACAATGGAAAAATTTCCACTTGAAGCACAAAAACATATCCCTCCTCTTCCTCTATTCCCAGTCTTTAAGAGATTTAACCCAAACCCACAAAATTTTCAACAACGAAAAAAGTTACACAACAACTTTGACTGAAAAATATGAAAATCTCCAGAGATTTTTGCAGATGGGATTGAGGGGAGAACGACATGGAAGTTAAGACAAAGTACTTCAAGTCACTTGTTGAGGATACACTGGTGGGGGAATATGAATATATTTCTCCCCTCATTAAAACAGATACTATATTGCAAGGGTGAATGTTGAAAAGCGTCAATTTATAAGAATGGCTTTCATATTTTGGCCTGGAAACCCATGCTAGGACCAATTTAACCATATATTCAACATCTTCAATATTCACTAGTCATCACTAGTTTCATATCTCCCCTATTTTCATTTCATTTCTTCACTGTGCAGTGGTATAAAATAGTCGGAATCTAGTTCAAGATAATGTACCATGCTTGAAGTGAATGAACACTGCTTACAAATCCATTCCGTTGGATAAGGGACGTACCTACATTCTCTCCACTCGTTTGGGTCTATGTACGAGAATAAGGTTCTCTTCAAATTCACTCTGTTTTCTTTTCCTCCCTTGATATTACTCGAGTTTTTCTCCACTCGTTTGGGTCTATGTACGAGAATAAGGTTCTCTTCAAATTCACTCTGTTTTCTTTTCCTCCCTTGATATTACTCGAGTTTATACTTTTAGCATGTTCTCTTCAATCTGAGAAGTAGGTCCTACTTGTGGACGTTTTAAAAACTCACGCCTCGTGTTAAAAAGTCAAGATCAAATAGGACCTTAACAACCGATGACCCTACTTATTTATATCAATAAAATCAACCGTGTAGGGGCTAGATTTTTTCACAAAACCCCTTATACCCACCCCTACGTTGGTGCCTGTAATCAAAACTGGACAATCACAATTTGTAGTTACAGTTCTGCAAGAAGAAATACAATCAAAATCAAACATCTGATCATAGATTTTTCTCATTCGTATTGTCCAATTAAACCAACCAGGTGTAACTTTAGAGTCCAACTAAACTGCTCGAGACACCAGGTGTCAATCTTATTGTGACCCACTGAACTCAAATCAGTTGGCGGAATTCTTATCCTTTTGATTTCCTTGGAAGAGCTCTTCACCCCAGAATGATATTTAGAGCCATTTTCAGAATGCAGAACCCAAAGAAACGAGGTTATATTACTATTGTCACAATCACAATACAGTTCTCAGGAGTTTTCTTTCCAGATAGTTCCTTTGCTTTTTTCCAGTTCCAGATAATTCATTTGCATCGTTCGAATTCTAGGCTCTTATTTTCCTTCTGTTTCTGGGAAAGCTGTAGTGTTGTACGTTGTACCTACTCGCTGGGATTTCCAGACAGTTTTTTGCTCAGAAATGAAGGACTTTTTCGCAGAAGCAGTTTTCCCCTAGAAAAATATGAATTATGAAGAATTGAATATAAAGGATTAGCAGTAGACTGAATAAGAGATCAGGGAAGTGCGGAAATGCGGGAGTGCCCTGCGCAAGTGTGGGGGAAATACTTATACGGTGGTGATAATTGCTTAGGTAGGCAGAACCGTCTCGCTCTACAGGGTGAGAAAAAAATCTCGGAACAGCTGAATAATAATTTATTTACGTCAACACAAACTGTGAAGAAGCTCTCTTTTCTTCAGTTTGTGTAAAATTTTAGGCAGTAGAATCCCGAAATCCACAAGGAGTCAATAGTCCCTTCAACATTGAGTGCGGCATTCTCGGGGACAGGCAGGTACCAATAGAACTTTTGTACCTTTCTGTTTATAGGCATTACCAGGGATATAATATGTAGAACTCCCAAAACAAGATGAAGTCAATGAATATTCATTTCACCGCAGAGTTAGACATTCCCGGGAATGATCATTTACTTAACAGAACTTTTCTCCCTCTCTGCACATTAAAGTCGGAAAGGGGAAGGGGTAAATAATGATGTAATGCAGACGTCTGAATTCCCTATCCCCTTCAGAATTAGTGCAAAATGTTGTGACAAGGATAAATTCAGTGTTGAGACTGTGAGGAAGGTTGGTTCTTTCATGAACTCTTTTCCACCCGCATCCCAGGACCACCCAAAGTTTTCGCTAAATTAAAATTGTTATCCAGTTGGTCGCATGCATAAAATTGACATTCAACCAATTTAAGGTGTGAAATACAAGACCTTCCATTATCAAAGATCAATATGGTAAAAAGTAAACGAAGTCTCAGAGTACATAATTTTGTTCCAATAACTTTGTAGACAATAACACTTTTTTTCGACCATTGTGACAAGAATGATCTTTATAAGATTCTAGCTAGTTGGCGACCCTGGACAAAATGTAAACCTCCTGCCAAACATTTATAAGATGGTATTATAACAGTCAAACAAGAAAAGTCATCTCTTCCTCTTCATTGATTATTCCACTTCAGAAAGTAAGGGACCGTTTGAAATGTCGAAGAATAAGAATAGAGATAGGTACAGGAGAGACACAAGATACCTACAGAGAGAGAGGAGGGAATATAGCGAGAGGAAGGAGAGAGGAAGGGAAAAGAAGGGACAGAGAAAGAGAAGGGAGAGAAAAGGAAAGAGAGAAGAAAGGGAAAGAGATGAGAGAGAATGAGTGGGAGGGAGAGAAATTCTCTCTTAAAAGAAGAGCCCTCAAGAGGTTTTTCCAGACATCACAATATCGAAATTCATCAAGTATCAAGCTTAAATCTCTGAGAAAGTTTTCAATTTGTCAAGTAGGTGGGTGGGTACCTACCTACATGTAAAACGTTATGAATGGGAAGATGAATTTGGATAAGATGTTGTCTTCTTCTCACTTCTCAGTTTCTCATCATGATTCATGAACTAGTGATGGGACTCGAGTGAGATTTTTCAACTCGATTATTTTCCAACTCGAGTTGTAACTCGAGTGGAAATTAATCGAGTTGAATATTTATTCCTGGAAATTACACCGTGCCGATTTCTCACTCGAGAGTCGAGTAGGCGAGCGAGTCGCTGATATTCGGGTTTTCGTTCGGAAACTCTCGGCATACGGGTATACCACTATACCCCTCCCCCTCTTCAGTTCTCTTTCTTGCATCATCATCATCTAGTAAGAGGCAAGAGGGGAGAGGGGGGTAGTGAATCATTCAACTCGCTCAAACGAATAGTTTTTCTGACGAATAGATTTGTACTCGAATAGAAACTGCATGCTGCAATAATATGTGGCGAGTGCGCGAGTGAACTCGGGTCAGAAAACCCAATGAATAGTTTTTCCACTCGAGTGGAACAAAATAATAATCGAGTGCACTCGAGTGAAGTCAAACTCGAGTCCACTCGAGTAAAATCATTCACTCGGCCCATCACTATCATGAACCACTCTAAGTACTTCTACTTATTATATTATTTTGTAATAACGTGTTTTAAAATGTTTCATTTAGGTTTTAGGTACTTTCAATAAGTAGGTACTTTAAAACTTAACTCATTTAGGTATTAGGTAGGTGCCTACAATTTAGGTAAGTACCTACTTAGTTAAGTACATAGGTATTTCTATATATAAAAAAAAGATAATATAATAAATACGAACTAGCATGATACCTAGAAGACCAATTCAATACACAACTACATAGGTACTTTTACAAATTTGCATTAAACACACCACCCACGCCCTGAAATGGACAAATTTCATTGGGACTGAACCAAAGCATGATGGCACCAAGTAGGTAATTTGACTTGGTTTGAAAAGAACATTGCAATTAACAAGAAATCACAACCAAATAGACAATGATGATGTTACTATGCATTGGAGGTTGGATTTCATTTGTGATTCTGTAAAGCATTATTTTATTTGTAAATCTAGAACGTCACTAGAGAACAAAAATCAAAGGGCCTACATGTCCTAAGGGCAATCTATAATCAATTTTGGTGTGATTGAAACATTTCTAAAGTCGCCCCCTAATCAACAATCAACAAAAACTCCAGGGGTGGCATTTTGGTTACAATAGAGGAACATTTCGGTTTCAGGTTTCTATAAAGTTAATGTGTACTTCCCAGTCATCAAGTCTGTTCAATCCAGTTTTTAGTTGAGTTTTTTGTACATGAGCTGCTGGCATTGTTTTATTTTGGGTTTTTGTTTCTTCTAGAAACCCTTTTCTTTGTCTTCTAGTGTGTCTTTGTCTTTTGGTTGGGAGTTTTCAAACATACTCATGTATTGTCTCGTTTACTTATCTAACTACCTCTGTTTATCTGGTTTGTCACACCACTAAGAACAAGCTGTTACAATTTTAGAAAGTACAGACATTTTGAAATATTTGATGATGGTCCAGTCTGGGGAACCTATGGTCTCTAGTCTCTAGGGTTGAATGGTAGAGAATGCCCTGAACAGTAACTTTGACCTTTGTTTGTAAGCAGTTCCATTGACCAAGTACCTAGGTACCTATTAGAGAAAGAAACTTTGAAATTTGGTTGTAGCATTTTTTTTTTTTTTTTTTTTTTTTTTTTTGGACTCTCCTAGAAGAGTCCTAGAAAATTATAGCTACCTACGATGACGTCACGACCCCACGAGATTACCCATCTCCTGTAAAAGTTCTGGTACATAATTTGGACTGTCTAGTCCAGAATTGCAATACCTACTTTTCTTCTTGTTGAAAGTACCTACTAGTAAGTAATATACCTACTTCTAGGTCTATACAAATAAGAAAATGGTAAAAGTGACTCGAATAACTAGATCCGTACACTCATATGAATTGATCAGCTGTCATAACATTTATAATAGTTCCCGTTACACAAAGTACTTAATAGCATACTGGACAGACTTGGTCAATGAGACTCAGGAATTGAATTTTTGTTACCAGTTACTTACTTATGCTTGGATAAGTACCTACCTAGTGCTTTATTTAGACTGCCAGCCTAAGTAGTTCGATTGCTTCAACAGCTAGAAATAGTGCACCTTTTTATTGAATTTCATCTATTAAACTACGGTTTTCCTTGCAATTGGATAGGACCATGGTTTGGAGATCAGGATAAAGCCAGAAAATGGAGAACAAATCGGGACCTACTGACCTCCCACGATATATTTCATTATACACTAAGTTTGACTATTTTAATTCACACTGATTTATTACATATTTATTGAACAACACTAATCACAAATGTGTAGACGCAGCTTTCTGGCCAGCCTTACTCAGAGATAAGGTACCTATTACAAGAATTACAACTAACAAAGGTTATAGTCGGTGGCCTAACGTCAAAAAAGCTGCATTTCGTCAGGAAAGCACCAAATTTGGCATGGACCTTTATTTGGACCATATAACGAGGATACCATTTTCCTCCTCATATCCGAGTCAATATGTGTGATTTACAAAATCATTCGGATTCGACTCTCCTAGTATAGTTCATAAAAATAAATTACCGGAAACGAGATATTGTAAGAAAACCTCTTTTTTAGCCGCCATTTTGGAAAAATCACTTAAATTAGGTCCATGCGAGTGTTAATGTGATTGTGTGACACAAGACAAAAGTAGTTTAAGCCAACTTCTAGGGCTCTCCCAAAGTTGCAGAGTTCAGATACCATCATCAGACTTTTAGAGCTCAAAAGCTAGTTGTCCAAAGAATTAGATATTAGATAAATACATGAATATTCATAAATAGCTCTTCATTTAGGTTGAGAATTAATCATTAATTTGATTATTTTTATTTTGATGGTCTGGTACTACTCACTTCTTGGTCGACTTTTGGGGCTCTCCAAGTCTTCAAGTTAGCATGATCTCTTCAACTCTTTAAAGGTATCATACCTGCCAAGCTGCTAAAGAGAAAAGTTGGCATGAACTACTTAATTCTAGTTGGCACATTGCTAGAAGGTATATCAATATGTGACTGTAGAAATTTAGACTGCTAGTTGTGCTAGTGGTTTTTTGAGAAATTGGGAATCATAAGTAAGGTAGCCAAGAAATTAAATAAAAATAAATAGAATACATCCAAGCACCCATGATAAGTGGGTATACATAAGTAATGTCACTTCAGCAAATAAATCTTTCAAAATAAACACCAATGAAACACCACCTTTCCCAAGAAACACCAGCAAAACACCTCTTCTGCATTCCACTCTGAAAACACCATACTTTCCCAGAGGAAATTCAGCAATGAGATGCAGAAAATTGTAATATTGTAAACAAAATACAGTTTTCTTACCATAGAATTCTAATCATGAAACCAGTGCAAGGAAGGTAATGTTATAAAGAGCCTCCTGTGTCCAGCCTTTGAAAAAAACACTCACACACAAACAAGAAAATTGCTACACCAATTTCCAGGCCTAATCATATCAAAAACACATGATTGTATAAACACTTAAAAAATAATTATTTTAAAAACACATTGATAAGTGAATGTAAAACATTATACAGTTCGCGTAACACCACTCTACAGCACGAGGATTATAACCGGACTAAAACTAAAGTAAAGAAAAAGAAATAACAGAATAGGTACAGAGCGACTGCATAAAGATTTAGATAGGAAAAAGTAGGTAGGTACTTTGCACTTTGAAATAAAACATGAACCCAAACATTGGAATAAAAGAGCCGAGCCTATACGATCATTAACGATGTTAGACGATGTTTGTTCCTAATGGGCATTATTCGTAGTCGTGGTGTCCGCACTGTTCCTTTAGGTACCTCACCTACCTACCATGTGTATGTCCTTATTGGTCGACGGCCGTCGGTCGATGGCCATCGACTATGTGTGGACACACTTTTATAACCCCAAAAGCGAAGAGAGAGAAGACAGGATAGGAGAAAGCCAACCGTTCCGAGAACGAACCTTAGCTGATGGGATAAAATCCGCCCGGGACAGGAATCGAACCCGCGACCTAGCGTTTACAAGGCAGACGCGCTTCACTCCAAGCTCACTAGGCTGGCTACCAAGAAATTAAAATGCAATCCAACGTTTTTCTATGGATTTTTAGTGGATTTGTGGGTGGAAACAAAAACCCTGGCCCGTTTGCCGGCCACTCACGCCGAGACCGTCTTTCAGACTGCGGTCTATCAGACCATCTGACAGACCACGGCCTATCAGACCATCGGAATGTGAGTGGCCCATGTAGGATTGTAGGTGCTACTGTCCTTCTTCGTAATTGGATATTGAGAACGACCAGTTTAGTTGTGTTTGCAAATATATCTGATTTCAATTTAGTAATGGAACAACTACTGTCCTTCTTCGTAATTGGATATTGAGAACGACCAGTTTAGTTGTGTTTGCAAATATATCTGATTTCAATTTAGTAATGGAACATTCGTATACCTCTCTTATAAAACATATCTTTAGAAATAGTTGATGTGAGTGTACATAAAAATATTATTTATTTATAGAGGTAGGTATTTCTAGGTGCTTTTAGAGAGGTATGCAACGTTAGGTACTTTAGAATCTTTAGATAAGTGCCAAGTGTAGGTAATCTTAGAAGGTAAGAAGGTAACTTGGTATTTTATGGCAGAAAATTGACAAATACCCTAGGTAGGTGTAGGTCAGAGGACAAAATTAGAGGGTTAAAAATTGCTATAACGTGACTGCTGTATAACTGTTGAAGTTTTTTGGTGGCGCGGGTCTTACCCTCCGTTCGGCGGTAAGCTACCCGTCTCCTCACATTAAAACCTGAGTAGGGCCGGGAAAAGCCAGCAGCACGCTATTACCCAAATGGTCAGCTATCTGGATACTAACCACGCGCAACGTTGCTTAACTTGATTGAACCATTGGAACCTGATGTATTTAACGTCCTTTCGCCGCAGGCTAATCCTACCCTTTCCTCGACTACCGTGATTCGTGATTAAACATCCATAACATATGAACATCTATGTAAATGTTCCGCCCGTTTACTATTAGTTATGCAATGTGCCGTGCATTAAAATTCTATCTGAGGATTCTGAGGTGAGAAAGTTCTGTTCAAATAAAAAGTTTCGCCAGTGAGTCTGTCTGATTCGATGTATTGAGTTTGAGATTAATAAAATGCCTACACTTTGCTTCAAGTTTCTCACAATACACACAGATGGAGGAATCTGGGCGAGATGATGGCACGTGCTTGCTTTTAATTTGTTATGAAGCTTCCTCGTGTCAAGTGCACATTTTCCATGTAAACCGCTTCTTTATTAATCCTGCTGGAACTGAAAATTCTCTTTACCCACTGAAAATTCCCTTTACTCCACAATGGCAGTCTACTCTACACAGATGTTTTGTAAATTTTACATGACAAAACGATTCCCTATGGCACGGGGAATTACAAAATCCACAACTTTGAGTCATGTGGCCTCATTTGGCATTACAAAATCCACATCCCTGGGTCATAACCTCATTTTAGGTTACTCTCGGGAAAGCACCACTGAGCTTTTCCAAAACGCGAAGCGCGACGCCACATAAAAGTTTCCCTTACTCCAAATAACTTCCAACTCCGGCGGAAATTGTTTCAAAGTTTTCCCAGTTTTCTCAACAACTCTATTAAAAAATGTTATTGCTGTGTTGGCAGATCTTTTGTGCTCCTGAGTTTTGAGCAGACATTGAAGAAAATAATGGGGAAAAAATGTAGAAATCATTCCAGCTCACAATTTGTGTTCCTTGAACATTTTTAGTTTCTCCTCTTCCTCTTCTTCTTTGAAAAGACGTAAGGTCTCTCATCTACATAAGCAAGGAAAACTCGGATCATTATTTATTTAGTTAACAAAGGGAAAACCTCCATTACATTATTACTTATGTATTCCGTTTCATAAAAAGCTCAATCAATACTTTTGGCGAAAATATCCCACCCTCCTTGTTCTTGAAAGTCGCAAAAAATAAAACGGTAGGGTACGTATTTTGCTCAAAGTTTGAATCCACTAAATTGACAACAAATAATGTTAATTTCAGCGCAAGATGTCATTGTTGGAAATACTTATACACGACGAAAAACAATAAAAAAGTGACAGATATATCTACCTATGCAAAAAAAGTAGTGTACGCCATGTTATTAGGTATCTACCGCATTTCATTTCATTAGTTCAATGTTAAGAACACATTTACATTTCCCACCAAGAAGTGAAAGTTTGTACCTACATCTAGGTACATAGGTACCCTGTAATAATTTGGAAAAGTTTCTCCCTCCCTAATATCTTGTCGTTATAATATAATTAGATTTCAAAAAGTCAAAGTGTTTCGCAATGCTTGCACACCTACATAGCTGAGAGAGAAGTTCGGGACACACATAAACGCACCGATCATAGTCCGCGACACGGGACACGGACGACTCGACTGTCGGTGACGGTGGTATGTTAAGACGGTCTCTTCTTGATCCCTTGTGTGCCGCGTCCATTTTAGTTTAGTACTATTGCACTACTACCGTGGTAGGAGAACGTTTCCAGCCCGACACCATTTCTAGCCACGGCCGTGCAGAACAGGGAATGGGTAAGTTTTGTGTCCCTCTCCATGTAATGTATGTCCCGAACCCATGTGATGCAGTACTCGTAAGAGCAGGAAATCTACGAAAATAGGTTTAAGTTCAGAGGACTTTTTATTATTAGGCGTGAATACTTATGGGACCTAATTTATATTAGGTCTTCGTCTCTCATGTGGCAATTAGGTCTGTCATTGTCAAGATATGTGAAAAGACCACTATGTGAAACTGCTAGTGTAATGCTCCTTCACTAGCGCGCTTGCATAGTGGCGCTACCTAACGGACGAAACAACTGCGTAAAGTCTGACGTCACACATATTTGAACTTTCATTAGAACGGAAAAGAACTTGGCCTGGCGCACTGCCGTGCGCCTAGATAAGAATTGAATTTTAGACCTTTTACAGTTATTTTTTCGGAGTTTTGACCTCAGATTTGGATTTTTCCCAACTCTACATATATCACATTTATTTATAATTTTTACCCATTTGCAACTGCTCCATTCTACATGCCTACAGAGAAAATATTATTCCCTCTCTACTTATACTCTGTACGTACAAAAGACCTAATACCCAAGGACCATATCACAGAGGGAATTTTTCCCCTCATTTTCTTCCCTTTAACGGATTCTATGAGCTGTTTTTCTCTCCGATTTGTGATACGAACTACTCGTAGACGTCTCTTTTCCCTCCTTTCTCTTTTCAACAACTGAAAAAACAAACATCAAGACGGCCGTCGATCGACGAGGTGAATCTATGTTGTCGAGGCAGTGTGGACGGTTTCAGTCGACATCGATCGACGGCGTCGACTTTGTGTGGACACAGTTTAATACCGAAGGAATATGTCACAGAGGGCATTTTCACCTCATGTTCTCCCCTTTAAAGGATTCTATGAGCTGAGACATTCCTTCCAATTAGTGATACGACCTAGATGTCTCTTTTTAACTGACAAAAAAAAAAACCATCAAGACGGCCGTCGGTCGATGAGGTGAATCTATGTTGTCGAGGTAGTGTGGACGGTCTCAGTCGACATCGATCGACGGCCGTCGACTATGTGTGGACACAGCTTTACACTCATAATCTCATAAAACAAAGAAAAATTTCACATTAAAAATACACAACATGTCTAACCTTCTGTAACACCTGCATGACATCTCTCAAGCTCTCTCCAATGAGGATTTTTAGCGCCAAAAAGTTTCGTTGCACATAACTGTGCAGTTAGGGCAGTGGGGCACAGTTACAAATGGTTGGTCCCGAAATTAAGGTCTTGAAAAATTGGAAACGAATATTTTGTTCACAGGGGTTTACAAAACGGTATCGAAAATTTGGCAATAAAAAAGGAATTATTTTTATTTATGAGAACAAAACAGCGCGCCTACTTTTTTTTCCTGGAAACTCAAAAACTCTTTCGTCCCGAAATGTAAAAAAAAAAAGGAAAAAAATATCTCAATTAAGCCAGGAAAAAAAATAATAATATTAATAAAATAAAAAAATAATAACGAAAATACCTCAGTATCTTTCACTGGCTGAGGAGAGTAAAACAGAAATTATTCATTCAAAATTAAAATGTAAAACTGTAAACAAATGTTCAAAAAAAAAAAAAATAAAACAGGACTAAACTTGGCCTGGCGCACTGCCGTGCGCCTAGATAAGAATTGAATTTTAGACCTTTTACTATATCGTTTACGAAACTGTTAGTTTAAACTTTTTCATTTTGTAGACCTTGTTGAAACACACCTTGTTATGTTAACAAGGCCGCATACAACATAGAGAGTTTAACGAAATGAAAATAAATTTCCCTCCCCACCATCATTAGTTTAATTAAAGGCACTCTTGCCTCGTGTAAGTCTTGCCTTGAAATAGGTAATAAAAGCTACAATAGATCAGTTGCGCTTACTTGGGTGATGTTTCAAAGTCATAGAGCAGGAAAAATGAGGACCAAGGGAATTTTTATTTTTCTTTTACGACTTCTAGATCCCGAGATAAATCGATTTAAAAAAATGCCGGTAAATCGTGAGGTTTGACGTCACGGCATACGCTCCCGTAGGAGACGACGTCACATCAAATGTCCCGAGCAAAGCTCCCTCGCAGGCAACGCATTAATGTGTTTGTGCGCATACGTTTCTGCGCAGTTCTGGTAATGGAACAACTTCCTCTAAGCTGACAGTCTAAATAAAGCACTACTTTTACGTATGATGACAAAGCTTCCCCTACCGAGGACAAGCACTCGCCGCTTTACTATAAACATCTAGCAGGTAATATTTAGATCCCTGAAGTTGATGGTGGCAGTAGGTATAGGCAAATCATGCAAGATGCGTGCTTGGCACAGACGACAGTTTCTGTCTACTGTCCCCTCCAGCGAATCTTAAATGAAATTACCCAAAACTTTAAATAGTCATAATTTAAAAGGGGCTTAAATGAGAGGGGCCTTAGGAGAGGATAGGGCAAGACAGGTTCACAATTTGGAAAGGGGTAGGTAGTGGGGTGGTTGTTGTTCTCACAATAAAAATAATGACATGCTCAAACTGTACTGACTGGGAGGGGAGTTCAAATGTTCCTATAACAAATAACTAGGTAATTACATTTTAATTAAATAAGATTAATAAAATTTGCCCTTAAGTTGTGAAAGAGAAAGAGAGAGGAAGGCAGGGAGAGAGTAAAAGGAGAGGCAGGGAGAAAGAAAAAGAGAAACAAAAGACAAAAGAAATAGATTTAGCTCACAAAGAGGAAGAAAAACAAACACAGAGAGAACTAGATTATAAAGTAATGGAGGAACAAAGAAAAAGAGAACAGACAAAAAGAAAGGAAAAGAGGGAGAGAGAGAGAGAGAAAGAAAGGAAGAGATAGAAAACGAGATAAATGAGAGAGAGAGAGAGAGAGAGAGAGAGAGAGAGAGAGAGAGAGAGAGAGAGAGAGAGAACAAAGGAGAAGGGATAGTGGCGCGTGATTCGTATTGATTGTGGTGTGGGGGAGTGAGAGGAAGGGATAAGGGAACGAGAGGTTAAGAGAGAGAAAGAAAAACTTATCCCTCCTCTTCCCTCCCAGAGTGCACTTGGGTGTTTGTTCTCCCATTTTTGAGGGCAAAATATTTGGGTCACCCTCCCAACCTTCATCCTCTCAACCCAGATCTGTAAGCTCCATTTTCCCCCCAAAAAAATATAAGTTTTTTTTTTTTTAAAAAAAAACCCCTTTTTTTTTTTTTTTTTTTTTTTTTTTTTTTTTTTTTTTTTTTTTGCAAAATTTAATCACGTATATTTTGTAGGTACCTGCACAAGTACTTGTATTTTCTGCTCTGTTTTAAATTCAAGAGAAATAAAACATAAATAAGATGCAAAATGTCACAAATTTAACAGGGTTTCAAGTATTTCTGTTCTGACTTTTTAAGACACTCTTAAGCTTGAGGTTTATTGTAAACTTCATAGCTTAATCTAGGATTGAACTCAATCCGAAGTTAATCCGCGTGTAAGATTTGGTTTTAAATTATTGCTATTTAAGAGTTGGTAAGTGCACATAGACTTGGAGTGAAATTTGCAAGAAAAAAAAAATAATAATGATAATCGAATTTCTATTGCAAATTTGCTTCTAGAATCTGGAATTTTTCTCTCTCGCTCATCTATTAACGGGCAAACTATGAAAAGGACATTCTATCACAGAGACACGAAGCCTCATAACTAGGTAACTGTAGCTAATTTATTGCTACTGATACACCTGTGATTAACAATTTTCATAGCTACAATACAAACACCTGACTGATGTATCATTATGAGAATGCAATGTCCTCATTTAACACACGGGAGAATTTTAACAAAATCAATCAAAGCGATGAAAACTGCAAAAAAAGCTTCATAAGGCATAAGAAGAGCTCATTAGAAGGTTTTCTCATTTCAGTTATTTCCCATGAGATATTATGTTACTTGGATAGATCAAAGGTGACGAAAGCTCTCAGACATACTTGACTTTGTGCAGTGGTGTGTGTAGTTTGCTTCGCTTTGCTGTCCGTGAGACAGACTGACGCAGGCATGATACCTTGTCTCACAGTGTGGGGAGGATTGGGGTTTAAAACACTTTGGACGCCCAGAAATAATATCTGGGCTCCTACCAAATCGAACCAATAAGCCCAAGATTATAAGTTTGCGACTTCAAGAAAGGGGAGGGGGTGTCCCTCTAAAATTATACTACAACTCAATGATCTACTGTTCTAGATTGGAAATACAAATTGCAAGGCAGACTAATTAGGGGTCCGTAGAAGAAGGCCAGCCGTTCTCAGAACGAACCCTATCCGTTCAGGATAAAATTCATCCCGGGAGGGAATCGAATCCGAAACTGCAACCTTTATAGATCGATTGTGACAAAATCTTACCGTTAAGTGTCGCTCCCTCACAGCCTTGGGCCTTCTCAGCAGCTTGTGATATCCACTCAGCGAGGACACCTCCAGAAGGGAATACAAAGACGCTATGTCTTGCTCCGTCATGGAGCGAGCTCGTCCACAACATAGCAACCGTTCCTCCTTCACTGCGACCGGCGTACTATACGAGCCTCCCGAGGACATGCTAAAACACAGAGAAAAAGGAAATGCTATAAGGCAGGGCTGCCCAACTGGTCGATGATCGCGATTTGATTCAAATCGATCGCGACCAGCATATCCAGCAATGTTTGAACCTGGCAATATCATCTTCACATTTGATTACTGCAAACTGGTGGACCAAATTAAGAGTCAAGTCTCTCATTAGGTAAGTTGATCGCAAGACTATAGAAAATTTAAGTCGATCTTCCTCTAGAAAGGTTGGGCACCCCTGATATAAACTATTCCAATAGGACTTTTGAAACATAATAACAGAGAGAAAGGAGATCCTCTGCTATGAGGAAAAGGAGGTTCCTAAAAAATGTCATAACAGAGAGAAGAGAGCCAGACAATTGGTCGGCGTCCCCATTTTTGGTCACTGGAACGCGAAATGGGGACATAGCCCGCCTCCGCCCTGTCTCCCTGCCCCCAAGATAAATGGAGTTTTAGCTCTTTTCTTTCCCCCCTTCCTAACCGACTCTCTGGAATAGCTATTTTATACTTGACTGTAATTTATATCCAGCTTTTTCTTTGTTCCCTTTATGTGAGAGACTCGTGTTTTTAAAGCTTTTTTGTACAACTTTTTTTATGCTTGTTGGTTGATGCTGTTATCCTTATCTAATGCAATATTGACTTGGTGCAGGTGCAGACAATGTTACGAATATGAATTATTATACGGTCTCATTCATCAAGACAGACAACAGACTAACCATATAACAAGTCCCATAACAGGATGAGGATAACTCCGGTTGCATCTATAGTTCCAGCATAAACTCTTTCCGTCCTTTGTCGATAGATGATGGGTACATATCAACATTTTTTTATTTTTTTTTATTCTATTTCCATCACTCGGGAGTTGACACCTTTTCAAATTTCATCAAATCTACACACTGGAAATATTTTCAGCTAAATTGTAAAACAACATTATCAAAAGTAACGAGCGGTTCTCAGGACTTTACCCGAGCTGAGGCTCGTTCAAACTTTCCAGAGAGATTCGATAAATTATGTACCAACATCAAAAGTTTCGCCGGGGGCCGGTTTCAAGAAATATACGGTTTGGCCGCTATCGGATGCCATAATCGTAGATCTCTTAGTAGCGCTGTCAAATTTTGAATTGGCGGGGCACTCCTTGATTTCGGCCCAAGGCGGTCAAAATTTGCGGAGATTCATCGTTTATGTAGATCAAATGTGTCCCTGCGCCGAGTTCTCAGTAGGTACGGTGTTATAATTATTATTATTTTTAAAGCTGAAATCGATGCATCTTTTATATCACAACTCAATCATCTTGATCGAAGAGGAAACACTTTATCGGTGCATGACGTCATATGGTGTGACTATATTCTCTTATCTAGTCTCTTGCCTTTTTTACATAATAGATAACCACATCACCCCATATCTCTTATTAGAAGCACCTGTCTTGTCTAATAGCCTTGAGAGGCGATGACATGATTGATAAGCATCGAAATCAAATAGAAGTAGATGTAAATTCAATCTCAGTCCATTAGGCCGGGGCCACAAAGTAACTTTAAAGTCGGTTTAAGGAATTGGTTGATTTCTTAGAAATTCCAAAAATTTCAGCCTTGCTTAAACCGAGTTTAAACTCACTTTGTGACACCCGGCCTTAGAGATGTGTAAAGACTCAGTGAGTAATGAAAAAGAACAGATTCTAAAACATGTAACTCACTCTTTGACTCCCCATAGGTAAGGCTGACTTACTGAGTAGTTCACTGTAAGGAGCCGTTTTTTTTTTTTTATCACTCACTTACTCACTCTGATCAGTTCTTTTTTATCACTCACTGACCCACTCTGTCTCTGTACACATCTTTAATATCACTCACTTACTCACTCTGATCAGTTCTTTTTTATCACTCACTGACCCACTCTGTCTCTGTACACATCTTTAATAAAGACCTACTTAAGGGCTCAGCTTGTTAAAAATGAATTTCTTAAATGGAGATAAAATTTCATGGCTCGAACGGGATCGAACCCACACTCATCTGTTAACGAGATCAGTGCCTACCGAGGCAAGTAGTATTGAATGAAACAAGCTCCTTTTTGATTTTTTCACTGTCGTGGCTTCTGAACTAGTACCAGAAGACATGTGATGGACAAAAGTCCTGGGTTCAATCCCGGCCGAATTTGATCATTTACCTGTGTGCATGTCTAGTCGTAAGGTCACTTCACACGGGGAACACTAGTTTGACGATTTACACAATCTCTCACTTCTACTCTATTTGTAGGTCTTCTCAATTGTTGAGATACATGCATTACCTTACAGTGGGACGAGTACAGATGAAATCTCTGTAAAAACAGGGGAAACAATAAGATCCTTTGTTTAGAAATATATTTTCGTAACAAAAATAAGTTATAAATAATGGTGGACAATGCATAGTACATACGTAAGTGGTTTAAGGTCTCATGTACCGACTGTTACATAGTGTGCGATTAGAATTACATTCAGGATATAGGGTGAATACAACGCATGGTAAGTACAGACAACCAAAGGAAAAGTGATGATAATCCTACAAATTAATAATCTCAGACTGCGAAATGTATGAAAAAAAAAATCATGTTCTTACGAATCATTCTGTAAGAATTACATTGAATGGTGATTTCTTCTCCTCTTAAAAACAGACCTCATTTTCGTCTTGTTCTCAGGTCAAATACTGATTTATTGGTTTCCCTCCCCTTTAAATTAGCCCAAGATTTAAATAATTTGGGTGTTTTTGACCAAAAAAAAGTTTTCAAGTAGCAGCGGTCACAGGTTTAACCTATATCCGAGCCAAAAAGTCCCGACTTATTTCTAATACAAGGAACTTTTTTTCGTCACTCCGGGATATATCTGGATTTTGGTATCCAACGAAACTAGCGCGGTCTTGTGGTCCAAAGTTCGTCAGTTCGATCCCTGGGGAGGTTTGTTTTTAAGACTCCAATATCTGGTGACGGGGAAGAGAAGTAACTAATATCTGTAATGGTCAGGTTTGTACGGGCCCTCTATAGGGAGACCCAGATATTTGGCCTGATCCTCGGTAAGCTTGGTTAGCTTGACGCCCAGATGTTCCAAATGTAGAGCGGCCACCTCCTCATCCAACTGAAACACATCATGTGACAGACATGGAGTTAATGGTAGCTTTTTACTTTCTATTAGTAGCAGATATTCTATTAGTAGTAGTAGCAGATATGCAGTTAGTGATAGCTTTTTTTAGAGGTTTGATAGGGGGAACTGTAACTGCCAAGGTCTTATCGTCCCAAAAGAGAAGGGACTCTTCAGTTCTATTTGGACAGGATATACAATAAGGTACATTCATTCTATTCTATGCATAATGCCTCTTTCAATCGTTAGTCAAGAAGTAAAAGAACTACCCTGGCAAAAAATAAATAACTAGGTAAATAAATACATAATAATGTATAATACCTGAGTTCTTCGTTTGCAAAGCCCAACAGCAGATGGACATAGGAAAGAAAGGCAGATGATTTTTCTAGGACAATTTAGAATGAAGTTATATTGGCTCAGGAGGAAGAAGAATGATACGAAATAAAGAACTTCGTGGTCCCCTCCTTGTTGGCCGAAACGAAAAAAAGGTCTCTAATAATAATAAAAAACTCGCCTTTGGAGACCAACACTCACCTTCTTGGGTAGCATATAGACTCCGACTGGGTACTGCGAGTGTTTCGTCCATAGTTCAATCTGAGCCAGGACCTGGTTGGTGAATGAGTTGGACATGACGAATGAAGGGTGACCCATGGCACAGCCCAAATTAACTAGTCTGCCTTCAGCCAGGAGGATGATGTGGTTACCATTGGGGAGTGTGTATCTGTCCACCTGAAATTACATATTGTTGAATGAACAGTGAGTTGGAAGTTTTGAATAGAAGATTTTTCATTTAGATTGTCTGGTGATAAGTTGATAACTCTCAAAGGATTACATAGGTAGGTAGGTATACATTTCACTGTGATGGGTTAAAAGGTAATGCGGCCCAGGCTCCTTTTGTGCGGCCCGCGAGCTCATTTTGATTCTCAAGGAAAAAATCAAGAAAAAAGAAACATTTAAAAAATGTGAAGAAAAAAAAATAAAAATGTGTTAGAAGGATTTTCATTATTATTTTTCTGTAAGGTTGTAGATCAAAATTTTCAAAAAATTTGCCTGTGGTGCTCGTCTTGTGATAAGTTGATAATAGGTAGGTATACATTTCACTGTGATGGGTTAAAAGGTAATGCGGCCCAGGCTCCTTTTGTGCGGCCCGCGAGCTCATTTTGATTCTCAAGGAAAAAATCAAGAAAAAACAAACATTTAAAAAATGTGAAGAAAAAAAAATAAAATAAAAATGTGTTAGAAGGATTTTCATTATTATTTTTCTGTAAGGTTGTAGATCAAAATTTTCAAAAAATTTGCCTGTGGCGCTCTACTTTATTTTGCTAATTTTAGTGTTCAGTAGTAATGTACAGGAAAAATGTGTAATAGGATCTAAGAATTGTGTATGTAATCAAAAAATACTTAATGACAAGCTTCAGGTACATACTGTGTTGAAAATTTTTGCATGCGGCACAGTAGATTTGAAATTTTGAAGTTTGCTCAGGCTACGTTTCTGAAAGGTTGAACACAATTTTGAAAATTTGCCTATTACGGCATCGGCACTATACATAATTTATTTTCTGATTTTTGTGTGCTAAAAAACAAAACAAAACAAAACAGACGAGCTTCGGACATATCTACTCTTAAAAAAAAAAAAAAAAAAAAAAAAAATGCCCTGCGGCGCTCTTTAACTACTTTTTATTCTTAACGGGCGGCCAAAAAATTAAGGTCCAAATGTGGCCCGCGGCCACCTTGAGTTTGTGCACCCCTGATATAGAAGGTTAGATAACAGACATCTTAACCCTGTACTTGACTATGTGAGGAGTATCACTCCTCTCATCTGCCTCTGTTTATCTCAAGTGTTACTCATTCTAATAGACATGTTGCAAGTAAAATGTTTAGTGACAATAGATTCAAGTATGATGTACCTATTATATCTTGACAAGTTTTTTCATTCCAAAAATACACCCTTAGGGCCACTTTATTTTGAGAAGAGTTCAAACTATTGCGATCCCATCAAGATAATTACCTATTATATATTGACAAGTTTTTTCATTCCAAAAATACACCCTTAGGGCCACTTTATTTTGAGAAGAGTTCAAACTATTGCGATCCCATCAAGATAATGTCACTTTTGTTACGCCTTTTCTCTGAATTTTCGAGAAACACTTCATTTTAGTGGTATGTACATGTTGTGATCGATATAGAAAATATTCAAATATTCCAAATTGCTTTGAACTGTAGTCCAACCTTGGACTAATAAGAAACCAAGTGGTTTCCCTAAATTTGAATGAACTGATAATATCCATTGGATGTTGAAGCGCCAAAATTCCATCAGGGAACACCAAGGTCTGTTCAATGCACCAAACGTACTCCTCATCTGTCTCTCCCTTCCATGCGTACACTGCAACTCCTCTTGCAGCAATAGCAGCTGCAGCATGGTCCTGAGTACTGAAGATGTTACAACTTGACCATTGAACCTCAGCGCCCAACTCCAGTAGAGTTTCAATGAGAACGGCTGTCTGCACTGTCATATGCAGACATCCTGCTATTCTAGCTCCCTTCAATATCTTCTGAGCTCCATACTTTCTGCGGAGAGCCATGAGACCTGGCATTTCGTTTTCGGCCATGATGATGGTCTTGCGTCCCCATTCTGCTAGCTTGATGTCAGCTGAAACAGAAAGAGTATTTTCAGTTTAACCATCTGTTAGTGACTTTTTCACCAAGTATGTATTAGGAAATACAAAATTCCCATTCATTCTTTCAGATGAATAGATGAACAACTGTAATATTAAAATGCAACTCAAATTTAGAGCTGGCTATAAAACAACTTAAACAAGATATTTTTGATGAGTGACAAGTAAGTATAAATAATTTCATGGTTTAATTCTAGTTATCCCAAGACACAATCAACAAAATTTAACACACTACCTCACCTAATAATGATTCAAAGCAAGTTAAACCAATTACTAAAGTCCCTCAAATGTCCACACTACCAAGACCCAAGAAGATCACCTTATTTTCCACACCTATGTGAATCATGTGCTCGCTTAGCTCGGATACATCTCGAGAGTATTTTGCAAGATTGGATATTTTGTAACAATGATAATGAGTTGTGTGCAGCCTCTCCTCATACACATGAAGTCCCTATGCCAAATCCAAGACAATTTCTCCAGCAAATACAAAATGATTACTATGGGGAGTTTCTAGTTCATACCGTGAGCACAACCGCGGATACCGCAAGCACAACCGCGAGTAAAAGCGCGAATACCGCGAGCAAAACCGCAAATATCGCGAGCTCAACCGCGGATACCGCGAATAACGCGAGCCAATCGCGGATACAGCGAACAAGTTGTACAACTTAAAAGAAGATCATGATGTAACTTCTATCTAAATACGTAACCACAGAGGAATCTTCAAATTTATGGTCAAAATGTAGGAGAAACCTCCCCTTAAACCCCTACATTTCCCCTAAATCCTACTATTACTTTTGGCAGTAGGGGTCAAGGGGAGGTTTCTTCATACCTAGATTTTTAACAGAGCTCATTCTCTCTTCTGATTTCAGACTGGAAGGTTCTCTGTTCCTGATCTTCTCTCTGTGATATTTCCTCAACATGGTTTTTTGGAAAACAAAAGTTCCCATTCGAGTATTTGATGTTACCAAGGAGTCTTTCCTATGTAACTTTTCAGGAGAAATCGATTGGGATACATATCAGGTCTCTAGGAATGACGGTTAACAAATTATGCGCTTGTAACGAGTCAAAGTCAAAAAACTCATCTCTTATCTACTTGAGATTAGAATGTTGTGTTGTTCTTCAATTAACAAGTCCCGACACTGTAAAGTGTAAATTTTCTTATCTCCATGAACAGGTTAGCATTTTAGATTACATTATTGTGTTGTTCTTCAATTAACAAGTCCCGACACTGTAAAGTGTAAATTTTCTTATCTCCATGAACAGGTTAGCATTTTAGATTACATTATCTGTGGATTCTATGACCTCCGATTATCTTTCAGGGTGAGAGGTACACTTTTGTAGTCTTGAAGTTAAGATCAGCCCAAGTTTTCTAATATTACGTTTATGCGTGATCAAATTATTAACAGAAGGTACATGAGGATAAAATTTTCTGATTTAGATTCGATTCAAACCCACGCTAAACAGACGAGGCGGAGCACCCTAATCAATTAGCTAGAGAGGCAGGATGTTTTAGAATTTCGAGAAAGCATTGAGAGATCTAGAGAGAACTAAACTTCGTTCACCAGAACTAGCTTGAGGAAACAATATAAATGCTGGAGGTGTGTTAACGTAGTAGAATGCATTGTCATAGCAGCTAGGGCTATGTAGGGGGTCCCTGATGTGTACTGATAACTTCGATTACCCCACAGGTCCTTTAATGCTTTGCACTATGACTAATAAATGGAACCAACTCCTACTATCTTCTGAACTTTTGCATGTTCTCTTGCATACATTGTTCTGAGAGATTTAATTTTTGGTTTTTAGATCCTCCTGGGATAATACAGGCACATTCAAGTTTCTCCAATTTAAATTATGAGCGTTTAGTTCAGCATCTCTATTACAATAGATTTATTCTTTTTGGAAATTCCAAAGGCACTCATGTACCTATTTGATATTGATCCCAAACTCTGTTCTCTTGCATACATTGTTCTGAGAGATTTAATTTTTGGTTAGATCCTCCAGGGATAATACAGGCACATTCAAGTTTCTCAAATTTAAATTATGAGCGTCTAGTTCAGCATCTCTATTACAATAGATTTATTCTTTTTGGAAATTCCAAAGGCACTCATGTACCTATTTGATATTGATCCCAAACTCTAGTGTAATTTTAGTTGACCACTTATTCATTATCAAATATATTTGTTTTTGTCTAAAAATTAAAAATATCTTTGTTAATTTATTAAAATATTGATTTCCTACATTTTCAAATGATCCACGAACCTGAATAGTTGAAAGAGAAATAGTCGTGTTCAACAAAATATTAGAGGTGGTTTAATATTTGTTGAACAACTAAAAAGTTGAACAGTTTTGTTGAAAGGAAGGTTCACACATCATTTTTCATACCACTTTCAACTTTATGTTGAACAACTCTGAGTTTGCACGAAGCATAGGTTTTCAAAACTTTCCTTAAAGATTAGCATATCAGATTACATAAGCCAATCAGTTTTATCTAAATTTAGCAATCCCAAGTGTGGCTTTGGGTACCTACTAATGGTTTATGTCGGAACACACAACACTTAATATGCTTTACGGAAAATATTTGAACTTACCAACTTTGTAGGGGACCTTGTTTACGGCTTGAGCTGTAATGTTTGGCATTGTGGTGAAGGAAAATTATAGTGCACAAGTACCAGATTAGCATATCAGATTACATAAGCCAATCAGTTTTATCTAAATTTAGCAATCCCAAGTGTGGCTTTGGGTACCTACCTACTAATGGTTTATGTCGGAACACACAACACTTAATATGCTTTAAGGAAAATATTTGAACTTACCAACTTTGTAGGGGACCTTGTTTACGGCTTGAGCTGTAATGTTTGGCATTGTGGTGAAGGAAAATTATAAATCACTAGACAAATGAACTAGAAAAATCACTAGACAAATGAACTAGTAAAGTCGGTGCTTCGTGGATGGTGTTGACTAATGAATATTTGAATAATGAATTGCAAGTTGCAAGCAAAGCCTCGGTGGTCAGGTGTTTCGTACGTGAGGTAGGACTTACCTGGGGCTTTACATTGACTTTCTCCACAGCGTTCTTGTCCAGCCAGCTCACTTGAATTTCACAATCGAAATGTCCAATGTTGCACACAATCGCGTCATCTCTCATCTGCAGGAAATGCTCTCCGCGAATGATATCCTTGCAGCCGGTGGTCGTCACGAAGATACCGCCTTCTTTGGCTGCCTCCTCCATGGTGGTGACCTGAGAGATACAGAGTATGGATTAGGTACATTCAAAGCACCAGAAAAAATTGAGAAAGAAACAATCAATAAAATTTATTGACGGGCTGCTCAAAGTTTAGGTTGCCAAAACAACACAGCATACTTCTCAGACAAAAATATATTGATATTATTTAGGTACCTACAGGTGGTTGATTTTGTGGAAAGCTATAGAGATGGCAATGGATTATAGTGTTTACTAGTTTGCGCATAATCTGATTTTATGATTCGATTCTAAAGCTTAGCACAAAGTTGTTTCTCACCTCATACCCTTCCATTGAAGCTTGCAGTGCATTGATTGGATCAATCTCGGTGACAATGACACGACTACCGAATAATCTCAAGGACTGGGCGCAACCTTTGCCCACGTCTCCATATCCTGCCACCACGGCTACTTTACCGGCTAACATGATGTCTGTAGCACGTAGAAAAATCACTAGACAAATGAGCTAGTAAAGTCGGTGCTTCGTGGATGGTGTTGACTAATGAATATTTGAATAATGAATTGCAAGTTGCAAGCAAAGCCTCGGTGGTCAGTCACTAGTCACTACTCTTACTCTGGAAGCTCAGAAATGAAACTGGGAAGAATGAAAATGAAAGGCCGTCGGAGCGTGGGATAATCCGTCCGTGGAAAGCTGGGAAAGCATGCAGTTCGCAGTTCGCCGCAGAAATAAAAAAAATTAAAAATAAAAATAATGAAAAATAAAAATCAAACGGAGAAGGGAGAAGAGAGGGACCAAAATCAAAATCAAACTCTGCGCACGACACTGCGCATCAAAATGAACATAGCAAAATCTGAAATAGGTTTCAGCAACTTTTAAAAAACGTTTCGTTTTTTTGTTTTTTTTTTGTGCACGATGAGAAGTTAGCAATCGATTCGAAACCTCAGCTTTTAAAAAATAAGTTCATGGTCTGACTGAACCAAAAGTCAAGAGGTAGGTAACTCTAACTTTCAATTTTGGACTTAAATACTTAAAACAGTGAGGAATTAATGAAATCGTAAGTTATTTTATCTCTTGACAGTTCGTTTTATAGTATACTCCTTCCCTGTAACCTGAAATCAGTTTGTCTTCACTTGAGCATTCCAACTTGAGTGTGACAGGCACGAATGTATGGCCTCAGCTTCAAGCTCCAGTGCCAGAAATCTATTTGGTGAATCAAAATCACGCCTAGCAGAGCGGGTTAAAGTGAATATCGAGAATATTGCTTCAGTGGCTCGAGAAATCAACAGAAGCTCCAAATCGAACGAAGTAAGTTCATCAACGTCTTGCAAGGGTATCTTGTAATATTGAACTCTCACCATATGATGATGGCACATGGTTAACATTCATTCAAATTGCTTTGAACTATAGTCCAACCTTGGACTAATAAGAAACCAAGTGGTTTCCCTAAATTTGAATGAACTGATAATATCCATTGGATGTTGAAGCGCCAAAAGTAATATACCTATGTACTGTGTGTCTACCAAAATGAAAACAATCCCTGCCTTTCCCGGTTTTCCAGTATTTCCCCCCCCAAAATTTAATCTACTTTTATTAGAATCGAGAATACCGCGAGCACAACGGTATGAAGAACAAACAACATTCCTATCTCAAGTAGATAAGAGATGAGTTTTTTGACTTTGACTCGTTACAAGCGCATAATTTGTTAACCGTCATTCCTAGAGACCTGATATGAATCTCAAGTAGATAAGAGATGAGTTTTTTGACTTTGACTCGTTACAAGCGCATAATTTGTTAACCGTCATTCCTAGAGACCTGATATGTATCCCAATCGATTTCTCGTGAAAAGTTACATAGGAAAGACTCCTTGGTAACATCAAATACTCGAATGGGAACTTTTGTTTTCCAAAAAACCATGTTGAGGAAATATCACAGAGAGAAGATCAGGAACAGAGAACCTTCCAGTCTGAAATCAGAAGAGAGAATGAGCTCTGTCAAAAATCTAGGTATGAAGAAACCTCCCCTTGACCCCCTACTGCCAAAAGTAATAGTAGGATTTAGGGGAAATGTAGGGGTTTAAGGGGAGGTTTCTCCTACATTTTGAGGTAAGTACAGACAACCAAAGGAAAAGTGATGATAATCCTACAAATTAATAATCTCAGACTGCGAAATGTATGAAAAAAAAAATCATGTTCTTACGAATCATTCTGTAAGAATTACATTGAATGGTGATTTCTTCTCCTCTTAAAAACAGACCTCATTTTCGTCTTGTTCTCAGGTCAAATACTGATTTATTGGTTTCCCTCCCCTTTAAATTAGCCCAAGATTTAAATAATTTGGGTGTTTTTGACCAAAAAAAAGTTTTCAAGTAGCAGCGGTCACAGGTTTAACCTATATCCGAGCCAAAAAGTCCCGACTTATTTCTAATACAAGGAACTTTTTTTCGTCACTCCGGGATATATCTGGATTTTGGTATCCAACGAAACTAGCGCGGTCTTGTGGTCCAAAGTTCGTCAGTTCGATCCCTGGGGAGGTTTGTTTTTAAGACTCCAATATCTGGTGACGGGGAAGAGAAGTAACTAATATCTGTAATGGTCAGGTTTGTACGGGCCCTCTATAGGGAGACCCAGATATTTGGCCTGATCCTCGGTAAGCTTGGTTAGCTTGACGCCCAGATGTTCCAAATGTAGAGCGGCCACCTCCTCATCCAACTGAAACACATCATGTGACAGACATGGAGTTAATGGTAGCTTTTTACTTTCTATTAGTAGCAGATATTCTATTAGTAGTAGTAGCAGATATGCAGTTAGTGATAGCTTTTTTTAGAGGTTTGATAGGGGGAACTGTAACTGCCAAGGTCTTATCGTCCCGAAAGAGAAGGGACTCTTCAGTCCTATTTGGACAGGATATACAATAAGGTACATTCATTCTATTCTATGCATAATGCCTCTTTCAATCGTTAGTCAAGAAGTAAAAGAACTACCCTGGCAAAAAATAAATAACTAGGTAAATAAATACATAATAATGTATAATACCTGAGTTCTTCGTTTGCAAAGCCCAACAGCAGATGGACATAGGAAAGAAAGGCAGATGATTTTTCTAGGACAATTTAGAATGAAGTTATATTGGCTCAGGAGAAGAATGATACGAAGTAAAGAACTTCGTGGTCCCCTCCTTGTTGGACGAAACGAAAAAAAGGTCTCTAATAATAATAATAAAAAAAAAACTCGCCTTTCGAGACCAACACTCACCTTCTTGGGTAGCATATAGACTCCGACTGGGTACTGCGAGTGTTTCGTCCATAGTTCAATCTGAGCCAGGACCACATTATCTGTGGATTCTATGACCTCCGATTATCTTTCAGGGTGAGAGGTACACTTTTGTAGTCTTGAAGTTAAGATCAGCCCAAGTTTTCTAATATTACGTTTATGCGTGATCAAATTATTAACAGAAGGTACATGAGGATAAAATTTTCTGATTTAGATTCGATTCAAACCCACGCTAAACAGACGAGGCGGAGCACCCTAATCAATTAGCTAGAGAGGCAGGATGTTTTAGAATTTCGAGAAAGCATTGAGAGATCTAGAGAGAACTAAACTTCGTTCACCAGAACTAGCTTGAGGAAACAATATAAATGCTGGAGGTGTGTTAACGTAGTAGAATGCATTGTCATAGCAGCTAGGGCTATGTAGGGGGTCCCTGATGTGTACTGATAACTTCGATTACCCCACAGGTCCTTTAATGCTTTGCACTATGACTAATAAATGGAACCAACTGTCACTACGATGCATTAATGACCTGTTTTCCTTTATTGAGTCATTAATATGAGGAAGGCTGTGTACTCTGGTTTGAGTAAATATGTACCAACATAATATTACTTGGAAAAAAAAAAAAAAAACACACACACATCATATCCATATCACGCACTCCACGTCATACTAGTACATACTTTAATCAACTTCACATATCCAGATGTCCACTAAGAAAAAGGGCCCCAGATATCCACTAAGAAAAAGACCCCTAGAGATAACTTTGGACCCAGTAGGGCCCCATAAACATTAGCAAAATACCCTCATGTGTTGAATATATTTCATCAAAATAGGACTAACCATTCGAGAGTTTACAAGAAGAAAAAAGTACCTATATTAAATACACTTTGTTAATATACGAATAGAGAAGAACAGGATACCTAGGAGAAAGCCAGCCGTTCTGAGAACGAACCTTGTCTAAAAGTTCACTCCGGGTAGAAATTGATCACGCTCAACAGGGCTTAACTTCCTTGTTTCGTACGAGAGGTAGGACTTACCTGGGGCTTTACATTGACTTTCTCCACAGCGTTCTTGTCCAGCCAGCTCACTTGAATTTCACAATCGAAATGTCTTTAATGAAAATGAAAGGCCGTCGGAGCGTGGGATAATCCGTCCGTGGAAAGCTGGGAAAGCATGCAGTTCGCAGTTCGCCGCCGCCGCAGAAATAAAAATTTAAAAATAAAAATAATGAAAAATAAAAATCAAACGGAGAAGGGAGAAGAGAGGGACCAAAATCATAAATCAAACTCTGCGGCTGCGCACAACACTGCGCATTAAAATGAACATAGCAAAATCTGAAATAGGTTTCAGCAACTTTTAAAAAACGTTTCGTTTTTTTGTTTTTTCTCTGTGCACGATGAGAAGTTAGCAATCGATTCGAAACCTCAGTGATTTTTTTTTAACAAGCTAAAAAAGCTTTTAAAAAATAAGTTCATGCGTTCATGGACTTCATGGTCTGAACCAAAAGTCAAGAGGTAGGTAACTCTAAAGGTGGCGTTCCGATCCTAGCTGCCGGGCAGCGCGACCCGGCAGCGCTGCCAGCCGGTGGTCGTCACGAAGATACCGCCTTCTTTGGCTGCCTCCTCCATGGTGGTGACCTGAGAGATACAGAGTATGGATTAGGTACATTCAAAGCACCAGAAAAAATTGAGAAAGAAACAATCAATAAAATTTATTGACGGACTGCTCAAAGTTTAGGTTGCCAAAACGACACAGCATACTTCTCAGACAAAAATATATTGATATTATTTAGGTACCTACAGGTGGTTGATTTTATGGAAAGCTATAGAGATGGCAATGGATTATAGTGTTTACTAGTTTGCACATAATCTGATTTTATGATTCGATTCTAAAGCTTAGCACAAAGTTGTTTCTCACCTCATACCCTTCCATGGAAGCTTGCAGTGCATTGATTGGATCAATCTCGGTGACAATGACACGACTACCGAACAATCTCAAGGACTGGGCGCAACCTTTGCCCACGTCTCCATATCCTGCCACCACGGCTACTTTACCGGCTAACATGATGTCTGTAGCACGCTTCAATCCATCAACCAGAGACTCGCGACATCCGTACAAGTTGTCAAACTTGCTCTGTGAATGGAAATATGTAATACGTGTTCATGAATATTACAGTAGGCATGATATAATGAGGGAAAAATCATGCAAATAGGTAGGTAATACATGTTCATGAATATTACAGTAGACATGATATAATGGGGAAAAATCAATAAGAAAGAGAGTAAGTAATACGAGTATAGCAGGAAACATTGATCAATAGCAAAAGTGGACGCTTATTTTCTTTATGAGGCAATTAGCACATTCTTAGTAAGAACATTTTCTTACTCATAATTATTTAAGAGAGAGAATAGTAAGTACTTCATAAAAAAATAGTATCTATAAAATTGATACTTCTGTTTAAGAGGCAAGGAAGAAGAAGATATTTGATCAACTTGGACTACAATATGGCCACAAAAGCAAGAGCTGGTCTTACCTTCTATTACATTGATATTAGATTGAAACTGGGGGTAATTACTGGGGGGTTTTCTAACAGAATGTTCGATGATTGCAACCACAATTATCTTACCTTGGTAACAGAATCATTCACATTGATGGCAGGTACTCCCAGCTTGTTCTCTTTGAACATTTTGTACAGATTGTGCACTCCAGTTGTGGTCTCCTCTGAGATACCGCGGATTTCGGACAGGAACTGAGGATACTTCTCGTGAACCAGATTGGTGAGGTCACCACCATCATCCAGAATCATGTTCAGTGGCTGTGAAATGTAGAATAATACATTGGAGATTGGTATAAAGAAGCAAGGTAACAGAGGAATAGCAAAATATTGACATAAAGAAGCAAGGTCAGAGGTATTTTAAGTTATACACAACTGTCAAGAGGGCTTTTCATCTGGTCAAAATTCGAGCATTTCCTCATTTTAAAGATTGTGGGTTTGAGGCCCTATTGCCCTAATGATATAGACTCTTCAGAGAGAAAAGTTCTTTACTTTAGTTTGGCATGTCTGGAAGAAAATATGAACATGAGCTTTACCTTTCCATCAGGATATAGACTCTTCAGAGAGAAAAGTTCTTTACTTTAGTTTGGCATGTCTGGAAGAAAATATGAACATGAGCTTTACCTTTCCATCAGGCAATACGAGTATAGCAGGAAACATTGATCAATAGCAAAAGTGGACGCTTATTTTCTTTATGAGGCAATTAGTAAAACATTCTTAGTAAGAACATTTTCTTACTCATACTCATAATTATTTACTTAAGAGAGAGAATAGTAAGTACTTCATAAAAAAATAGTATCTATAAAATTGATACTTCTGTTTAAGAGGCAAGGAAGAAGAAGATATTTGATCAACTTGGACTACAATATGGCCACAAAAGCAAGAGCTGGTCTTACCTTCTATTACATTGATATTAGATTGAAACTGGGGGTAATTACTGGGGGGTTTTCTAACAGAATGTTCGATGATTGCAACCACAATTATCTTACCTTGGTAACAGAATCATTCACATTGATGGCAGGTACTCCCAGCTTGTTCTCTTTGAACATTTTGTACAGATTGTGCACTCCAGTTGTGGTCTCCTCTGAGATACCGCGGATTTCGGACAGGAACTGAGGATACTTCTCGTGAACCAGATTGGTGAGGTCACCACCATCATCCAGAATCATGTTCAGTGGCTGTGAAATGTAGAATAATACATTGGAGATTGGCATAAAGAAGCAAGGTAACAGAGGAATAGCAAAATATTGACATAAAGAAGCAAGGTCAGAGGTATTTTAAGTTATACACAACTGTCAAGAGGGCTTTTCATCTGGTCAAAATTCGAGCATTTCCTCATTTTAAAGATTGTGGGTTTGAGGCCCTATTGCCCTAATGATATAGACTCTTCAGAGAGAAAAGTTCTTTACTTTAGTTTGGCATGTCTGGAAGAAAATATGAACATGAGCTTTACCTTTCCATCAGGGAACACCAAGGTCTGTTCAATGCACCAAACGTACTCCTCATCTGTCTCTCCCTTCCATGCGTACACTGCAACTCCTCTTGCAGCAATAGCAGCTGCAGCATGGTCCTGAGTACTGAAGATGTTACAACTTGACCATTGAACCTCAGCGCCCAACTCCAGTAGAGTTTCAATGAGAACGGCTGTCTGCACTGTCATATGCAGACATCCTGCTATTCTAGCTCCCTTCAATATCTTCTGAGCTCCATACTTTCTGCGGAGAGCCATGAGACCTGGCATTTCGTTTTCGGCCATGATGATGGTCTTGCGTCCCCATTCTGCTAGCTTGATGTCAGCTGAAACAGAAAGAGTATTTTCAGTTTAACCATCTGTTAGTGACTTTTTCACCAAGTATGTATTAGGAAATACAAAATTCCCATTCATTCTTTCAGATGAATAGATGAACAACTGTAATATTAAAATGCAACTCAAATTTAGAGCTGGCTATAAAACAACTTAAACAAGATATTTTTGATGAGTGACAAGTAAGTATAAATAATTTCATGGTTTAATTCTAGTTATCCCAAGACACAATCAACAAAATTTGCCAAGTATGTATTAGGAAATACAAAATTCCCATTTATTCTTTCAGATGAATAGATGAACAACTGTAATATTAAAATGCAATTCAAATTTAGAGCTGGCTATAAAACAAGATATTTTTGATGAGTGACAAGTAAGTATAAATAATTTCATGGTTTAATTCTAGTTATCCCAAGACACAATCAACAAAATTTAACACACTACCTCACCTAATAATGATTCAAAGCAAGTTAAACCAATTACTAAAGTCCCTTAAATGTCCACACTACCAAGACCCAAGAAGATCACCTTATTTTCCACACCTATGTGAATCATGTGCTCGCTTAGCTCGGATACATCTCGAGAGTATTTTGCAAGATTGGATATTTTGTAACAATGATAATGAGTTGTGTGCAGCCTCTCCTCATACACATGAAGTCCCTATGCCAAATCCAAGACAATTTCTCCAGCAAATACAAAATGATTACTATGGGGAGTTTCTAGTTCAAGTCAAGAGTGATAAAATCTATATCATTGCAAAGTTTTCAAACTATCAAAATGATTTCATAAATCAAGTGCAGATACAAAACAAAGGTAACAAGACCAAAGGAATTTATTTCTCTCACAACAAATATCCTGATTCTGGTGTTCGAATGGACAATCTGGATATAATCAGAAGGAATTATCTTGGGAATGATGCAATAGTGATTGGAGAAATTTACTTCAAGTTTGACATTAATGAAGTCAATGTACATTTAGATATAGTTAATGATTCTCATATCAGGGTTATACCAAACAAAGAAAACAATGATAGCTTTACTTTCATATATAAAACCTTCTAACAAAAGAATTAGTTTTATTTACAAATTAATTGAACAGATCCAATATCAGTTTCACCTAGAGAGGTAATAAATGCAGGTGTCCCTGTTGCTTCATATGACCTACCTAGACACAATTTCACTATGTTATGTTGAAAGCAGGAAGAATTTTAATATGTAAGTAGTTCACTTGTTCAGTCTACAGTATTTTTTTTTTTTTAGAATTATGTTTTAGAATACCGGGTTGGGGAAGGCAAAGTTGGTAAACTTGCATTGTTTTTCAGTTACCACTCCCATTCCAAACTGTAGAAACAATATCCTGTCTCACCTAGTGCAAGCTCATCTCAACCCAGTACATAACCACAACCTCAGTGTAAACCTGTTTAAGTATTTACTAACTCCTGCTAATTTCATTTCACTGAACTACTGAACGTTTTTTAAAAAGAAAAATGAAGGCTAATAATTAATGGCTAATAATTAATGTAGGTTCTTTTTTTACCATTGCCAAATAAACCACAGCAATGTTTTTTTTTTTTTTTTTTTTTTTCCCCTTTTATTTAGGGTCCACTTAGCCTCACAAGGAAAATCCATCCATCTCAAAAACTCCCATCCTGCTTGATGAGCAAAAGAGACAAACCCATTTTTTTTTTTTTTTTACAAAATCCCTTTTGAGATGGATGATGATACCAGTAACCAGTTGAGTGTTAAGTTGAGGCGGTTCTCACGTTCAACTTTTTAGTTGTTCAACTGTTGTTGTTCAACTTTAAAGTTGAATCTGTTTTTAGTTCTCATGTTTCAACCAAATTGAACAATTTTTCATCCAGTTTTAATGGTAATTTGAAGTGGTAATCTACTATCTTCTGAACTTTTGCATGTTCTCTTGCATACATTGTTCTGGGAGAGATTTAAATTTTGGTTAGATCCTCCAGGATAATACAGGCACATTCAAGGTTTCTCAAATTTAAATATGAGCGTCTAGTTCAGCATCTCTATTACAATAGATTTATTTTTTTGGAAATTCCAAAGGCACTCATGTACCTATTTGATATTGATCCCAAACTCTAGTCGTAATTTTAGTTGACCACTTATTCATTATCAAATATATTTGTTTTTGTCTAAAAATTAAAATATCTTGTTAATTTTATTAAATATTGATTTCCTACATTTTCAAAATGATCTACCCGAACCTGAATAGTTGAAAGAGAAATAGTCCGTGTTCAACAAATATTAGAGGTGGTTTAATATTGTTGAACAATAAAAGTTGAACAGTTTTGTTGAAAGGAGGCACACATCATGTTTTCATACCATTTCAACTTTATGTTGACCACTCTGAGTTTCACAAGCATAGGTTTCAAAACTTTCCTTAAGTTAGCTATCAATTACCATAAGCATCCATTTTTATCACAATTACAATCTCCAAGTGTCGCTTTTGGGTACCTACTAATGGATGTCAACGTCAGCTACAACACTTAATATGCTTTACGGAAAATATTTCTGAACGTACAACCTTGTAGGGAGCAACGCGGTGAGCTGTAATGTTTGGCATTGGTGTGAAGGAAAATTATAAATCACTAGACAAAATGAAGTAGAAACATCACTAGACAAATGAGACTAGTAAGTCGGTGCTTCGTGATGGTGTGACTAATGAGATATCTTGATACATGAATGGCAAAGTTGCAAGCAAGCCTCGGTTGGTCATGTCACTAGTCACTACTCTTACTCCTGGAAGCTCAGAAATCGAACTGGGAAGAATCGAATTTTATGCAAAAGAAAGGGCCGTCGGAGCGTCGGGATACATCCCTCCGTGAAAGCTGGGAAAGCATGAAGTGTCGCAGTTACGCCGCCGACCGAGAATATAAAAATTTAACAAATAAACTAAAGACAAATAAAAATCCACAAACGGAAGAAAGGGAGAAGAGGGAGGACCAAAACATAAAATCAAACTCTGAGGCTGGCGCCACAACACTAGACCGTCACCGCATTAAAAGGAACATAGCCAAAATCTGAAATAGTTTCAGCCAACCTTTTAAAAAACGTTTTCGTTTTTGTTTTTCTCTGATGCGACGAATGAGAATTAGCAATCGCCAGAACTTCAAAAAACCTCACGTTTATTTGCTTATTCTCTTGTTGTACATGACAAGTTAGCAATCGATTCGAAACCGGGAGCTGATTTCTTTTAACAGCTAAAAAAGCTTCTATAAAATAAGTTCATGCTTCATGGACCTTCAAGGTCTCTGAACCGAAAAAGTCAAGAGGTAGGTAAACTCTAAAGGTGGCGTTCCGATCCTAGCTGCCGGGCAGCGCGGACCCGGCAGCGCTGCCGAGCTGCCTGGTCGCGCCATAAAGGTGGACGTTCCGATCCTAGCTGCCGGGTCGCGCGACTTCCATTACAAACTTCCAGTCGAACAAATTATTACAAAAAAGTAGTATTTTAAATTACATGAAAACTCACGGGCAGCGCGACCACACTGCTCTCAGAGCGACTGGGCAGCGCTGCCCAGCAGCGGGCTGCCGGGCAGCGCGACCCGGCAGCTTGGTTCGGAAAAGTACTTCATAAAGAATACATAGGAAGCAGTAGTAGGCAGCGGCCGCACAGCTCGGCAGCGCGTGCCGGGTCGCGCTGCCCGGCAGCTAGGATCGGAACGCCCACCTCTTAACTTTAATTTTGGACTTAAATACTTAAAACAGTGAGGAATTAATGAAATCGTAAGTTATTTTATCTCTTGACAGTTCGTTTTTATAGTATATCCTTCCCTGTAACCCTGAAACAGTTTGTCTTCACTTAGAGCATTCCAACTTGAGTGTGACAGGCACGAATGTATGGCCTCAGCTTCAAGCTCCAGTGCCAGAAATCTATTTTGGTGAATCAAAACTCACGCCTAGCAGAGCGGGTTAAAGTGAATATCGAGAGAATATTGCTTCAGTGGCTCGAGAAATCAACAGAAGCTCCAAATCGAACGAAGTAAGTTTCATCAACGTCTTGCAAGGGTATCTTGTAAATATTGAACTCTCACCATATGATGATGGCACATGGTTAAACATTCATCTTTGTTGTCCCAATCCAATGTTACTGTGTTATGCAGGTACCTATAGATTATGCTAGTAATAGCCTAAATCAGCACCCGTCATAAATCAGCATATGCCTGTGATGGCCAAAATCATTTTTAATTATTAGTCATACAACACCTTTGAAATGGGTTATGTTAGAAAAAGAGAGGAACTTAAGACTAGCCAATTTTTTTTTTCTCCTTTTTTTTTTTTTTTTTTTCAAACGGGTTATTAAAGTACTGAAATATGGCTATACTTACTTGCACTTTATACCTATTTATGCAAACTACCTTTACATTAACACAAGCAATGTTGCACAATAGCAGGCAATATTTTCCCAGCCATATAGGCAGATAAATATTGTTTATTTACAAGAAATTATGATTATTTAAATATTTTTTTATGAAATTTTCTTTTTCTAAGAAATTATTGTGTGCTGGAATGTTTTCATCACAATGATTTGTCATTTATTTATTATCTTTTAATAATAGAATTAATTACAACAATCTGTCATTTATTTGTTTTCATTTCAGATAATCTCACAGTCCATCAAAACTTTTGTTAACCAAGAACATATTATTGATAATACACAAACAGTAAGTTGGTATCATTTCTTTTATTATCTTATTCAGAGGTATTTTTAAATTAATCATGGAGATGAAAGTATTGAAAGACACCAAGATCTTGCCAGACCCTTATTATGAGTACTTGGACGAGCTGAGAGATTCTTCACTTCCTATTGTATTTGATAATGGTGCTTGGTGCTGTCGAGTAGGTTGGGCTTCATGTGAAAAACCCAACCTCATTTTCAAAAACCTCATAGCTAAACCAAGAAAAGAGAGAGGAAAGAAGGATGGGGAGACACAGGTGGGCAATGACATCAGTAACATAGAGGCTGTCAGATTTCAACTCAAGACACAGTTTGATAAAAATGTTGTCACTCACTATGATATTCAAGAGCAGATATTTGACTATGCATTTTCTCACTTGAGCATTAACACTGAGGGTAATGTAAATCATCCTATAGTACTAACAGAACCATTCCTTAATCCAAACTACTCAAGATCCCTCATGTCTGAATTGCTATTTGAATGTTATCAAGTGCCCAGTGTATGTTATGGTATTGATTCATTATTTAGTTATCAGTACAATGGATGGGAAGGACAGAGTGGTGTTATTATTTCATGTGGATATCAAGTGTATGTTATGGTATTGATTCATTATTTAGTTATCAGTATAATGGATGGGAAGGACAGAGTGGTGTTATTATTTCATGTGGATATCAATGTACCCATGTTATCCCAGTTATCAATGGTTGTATTGATGCCTCCAAAGCAAAGAGAATTGATCTAGGTGGATTCAGTGTGATCCATCATTTACACAAACTTCTACAGCTCAAGTATCCATCTCACATCAACTCCATTACACCTTCAAGGTCTGAAGAATTACTGTGGGACTATGGTTTTGTTGCTACAGATTATAGAGAACATTTGAGAAAGTGGCTAGATGCTGAGTTCTATGACAGTAATGTTGTCAAAGTACAGCTGCCTTATGCTGTACCAGTACCTAACCTTACAACAGAACAACAAAAAGACAGAAGAAAAGAACTTGCCAAAAAATTGGTAGAAATGAATGCAAAGAAACGTGAAGAACGATTAGTAGATGATGAGAGGCATTTGAATGAATTACTAGAACTCAGAGAAATAGTAGAACTCACACCTAGTGACCATTCCCATGCTAGGGAAGCATTCAAATCCATGGGCATCAATAATATTCAAGATCTGAACAAAAGTATAAATCAACTACAACAGAAAATTGAGAAAACAAAAGCCAAGATTATTGCTTACAATAATGGAGAAGATCTCACTGAAGAACCAAAAGCGAAACTATCTAAGGAGATAGCTGTACCAGAAAGTGAAGCTGAGTTCAAAGCTTGGCTTATTGAAACTAAAAAGAAAAGAGCTTACATTATTGACAAGAAGAATGCTCGTAAGCAACGGAGACAAGACTTGGCAAAACGCCGCACGGCTGCTGCTCAGGAGAGAATGAGACTTATCAGTGAACTAGCTAGGAAAGAGAAGAGAGACGATGACTTTGGTATGAGAGACGAGGATTGGGATGTGTACAAAGTTATCAACAAAGATGCTGGAGATACAGACAGTGAGGAGGAACAAGAGAGACTGATAGAACTAGAGGAAATCCTCAGACAACATGACCCAGAGTTTACCTCTCTCAATCAAGAACAAGAGCTGAGTCCCAAGGAAGCAAATCAGTTACACATAGGTGTGGAACGAATGTGTGGTCCAGAGTGTTTGTTTCAACCTTCCATGCTGGGATCCATACAAGCAGGCATATCTGAAACTCTCAACTTTGTACTCAATAGCTATCCTCAACATATTGCCCAGTCTCTAGCCAACAACATCTTCGTCACTGGTAGCCTGTGTCAGTTGCCAGGCTTTGTGGAAAGATTAAACAAAGACCTATTAGAGAACCGACCTTTTCAGTCCCATTTTTCTGTCTCCTTAGCTGAGAACCCTGAACTAGATGCATGGTCAGGTGCAAGACAGTTCTCTCTATCAGAGAACTTCCATGACTTTGCTGTCACCCAGAGTGATTATCAAGAGAAAGGTGGAGAGTTCTTCCGTGTACATCCCTGTTCCAATAAGTTTGAACCTTATCCTTTGGTCATATCCCTAGATGAGCCCATAATAACCAATGCAGAAGGGGATGGAGAAGACACTGTCATTTTGATGTAAAGGATTGGTTCCTATTGCTATGCTGTAAATAAAATTTTAAAGATCTCTTCGCTTTCCTGTAGGATTTAAGAATAAGATGTGGTCTTGATGCTAGTGATCGTTCCTTGGAATTATTTGTTTTTCCCTAGACCATTTAATTTTTCCATTTAAATTGAAAAGAATACCTGTGTATGTCATGTTTTTAGTATTACCCACCTAGTTTCATAAGAATTTTGTTGTAAAATTACATAAGTTTACGTAGATTAGGTTTCTTATTGTATGTCATGTTTTTAGTATTACCCACCTAGTTTCATAAGAATTTTGTTGTAAAATTACATAAGTTTACGTAGATTAGGTTTCTTATTTTATTTCTTGTAATTTTATTCTTTGTAATTTATTCACCCCAAATAGGGGTCCCTCATTACAAAAGATTTTTAAGAGGCAGTGAGGATCAACACTTGGCCACAAAAACGATACAGCCATCATATTACCTGACTTGATTCAAACCGAGATTTTTTTTCGGTTTCTTATTTTATTTCTTGTAATTTTATTCTTTGTAATTTATTCACCCCAAATTGGGGTCCCTCATTACAAAAGATGTTTAAGAGGCAGTGAGGATCAACACTTGGCCACAAAAACGATACAGCCATCATATTACCTGACTTGATTCAAACCGAGATTTTTTTTCCTTTTAATTTCAGAACATCAAAAAGTTGGACCTAATCAAAACTCAACTTGGTCGGCAACAAGATTTTATTGTGCAGAACAGTCACCTGCTTGAGGGATTGAAGGAACAAGTTCAAGCAATGCAAAGATAATTGACCAAGTGACTCACTAGTATGTCTTACCAACTGTATAGAAACACGACTCTCGGCAATACTCTACAGGAAAGTCTTGATGAACTCATTCAGTATGGAACCATCACTCCTACACTGGCTATGAAAGTTCTGCTACAGTTTGATAAATCTATCAATGGTGCCCTCCCTAGTAAAGTGAAGTCCAGATTGACATTCAAGTCGGGTAAATTGAATACGTATCGTTTTTGTGACAACGTGTGGACATTTGTGTTAACAGACGTCGAGTTCCGTGAAGTAGCGGAGATAGCGAGGGTGAATAAACTCAAGATTGTGGCCTGTGATGGTAAGAGTTCTGACGATAGAAAATAGTGCTGCTGCTAGTGTAGACATTCATATTTCTTATATCATTTGTAGCTTTTTATTTATTGTAACCAAAATGTCGGATACAAACCAAGAAATCCCAAAAAGTGACGAGGCTAACAAAGAGCTTAGTAAGACCTTTGACGTGCTGGTGCAGAATGCGTATAAGAGCATTGTGAAATGTACCAAAACAGCTCAGAGCTTTCCCTCAACCCATGAGAACTCGTTGCTTATTGCTTCCCCTAATTACATCAGTGGGGTAGCTGGCACGAGTGACAAAGTAATGACACTAGTGGATTCTCTCCTCAAGACACAAAATATTTCCAAATCCATGTCTAAACTTTATCTGGAGGGACAGAAAGATATACTCACTGAAGCGAATGATAAGTTACTTGAGAGTATAAACACAAGGATAGATGTGATGGCAGGAACCAAGACCCCAAGCGTACTCCCCTCCCAACCTAAAATAGTCAAGGAGAGTTGGAATAAAAACGCCAAAGCATCCAATGTGTGGCAAGAAGTTCATGATAACAAGAAGAAGTCAGCAAACTGGTTTATGTTGAACAAAGGAGCTGTCGAGATTGAACGACCTCAGCTGCAGTTCAAGGTCAAAGTAGATAATAGTTATGAGCAGCTGTTTGAACCCAAACTTAAAGAAAAACCAAATGCACTGAAACCCTTGGCCATTCTTCTGGAGAAATATGATGCTATAGAGAGTTTCTGTCATCCATATGAGTATGAACTGGACTTGTATGTTCCCAAGGAAGATTTTCTAAAATGTGAAGAGCCAAAACAAGCATTACCTCTGAGTGATACGCCACTGATGATGATAACAGAACCAGAGCAAGTGACACAACTAGTGTCGGAGCTGAAGCAACAACAGGAGATAGCCATAGATCTGGAATATCATAACTACCGCTCGTACCAGGGTTATACATGCCTCATGCAGATCTCTACCCGAGATAAAGATTATATTGTAGACACATTGAAACTAAGAGAGGACTTGGAAGTTCTCAATGAAGTACTCACAGATAAGAATATTGTGAAAGTATTCCATGGAGCAGATAGTGACATCAAGTGGTTACAGAAAGATTTCGGTCTGTATGTAGTTGGTATGTTTGATACACATCAAGCATGTAAGTTTCTACCAATGCCTCGTCAGTCACTAGCCTACCTCCTCAAACATTACTGCGATGTTGACAGTGATAAAACCTTTCAGTTATTTGACTGGAGACATCGACCATTACCAGAACCTGCCATCCAGTATGCACGTACAGATACACATTATCTCCTGTATGTGTATGATTGTATGAAGCTAGATCTAAGTGCTGCAGCCCATGGTAAACAGAACTTGGTATTGTCAACATTCACCAACAGTAGAAACATCTGCAAACTCAAGTATGAGAAGCCAGTGTTTAATGAAGAAGGATATATGAACATCTTCCGTAGTCATGCCCTTCTTAATAATCAACAGAAATATGCACTGAGAGAACTTTACAAGTGGAGGGATAGGATAGCACGTGACAAAGATGAAAGTACAGGCTATGTGTTACCTAATCATATGTTACTACAAATGGCTCAGTCTATACCGCGGGATATACAGGGGATATTTGCCTGCTGTAATCCTGTGCCTCAAACAGTGAAAGAGCATGTATTAGATATCCATGCTATTATATTGAAGGCAAGATTACAATCTCTGACTAAACCAGTGGAGAAGTTACAGCCTAGCTTGGACGGGATGAAGAAGAAGCAGCAGCAGCAAGTATCTCCCCCTCATGACTCCAATAATCAACAGAAATATGCACTGAGAGAACTTTACAAGTGGAGGGATAGGATAGCACGTGATAAAGATGAAAGTACAGGCTATGTGTTACCTAATCATATGTTACTACAGATGGCTCAGTCTATACCGCGGGATATACAGGGGATATTTGCCTGCTGTAATCCTGTGCCTCAAACAGTGAAGGAGCATGTATTAGATATCCATGCTATTATATTGAAGGCAAGATTACAACCTCTGACTAAACCAGTGGAGAAGTTACAGCCTAGCTTGGACGGGATGAAGAAGAAGAAGCAGCAGCAGCAAGTATCTCCCCCTCATGACTCCATGGACTGTCTCAACTACAAAGGTTTGCCCCCTGTGTTCCCAAACAATATAATTTGTGCTCCTAGCAACACTCACTTGTCTTCCTATGACCCACAGGATAAGAAAATAGCCCAGATCGGATTATTTTTCGAAGATAAAATGAAAATTGGCTCCAACAAGTATCAGAAAATTAAACTGAAAACATCGCGATTCGAAACTCCTTATCAGAGATTTTTGAAATCCAAAGAATATGCCAAAGCAATCCAAGAAAAAGTGGATAAGGAAAATGCTGAGCAGAAGAAGATAGATGCCCTCACCCCGCAAGTGAAAACAGAACCGGAAGAAAATGTCAAGATAACACAAGAGCCAGTTGTTCTCAAACAAATCAAATCCGAGGAGAAAGTAGAAATGGAGAAAGAAAAACGAAAGAAAATATTACGAGAAAGAAACAAGAGCCAGTTGTTCTCAAACAAATCAAATCCGAGGAGAAAGTAGAAATGGAGAAAGAAAAACGAAAGAAAATATTACGAGAAAGAGAAGAAGAAAAGGAAGAGCAACCAGCGACGAAGAAAATCAAAGTAGAGAAACCTGAAGAGTCTAACGAGAAAACCAAGCAACATAAAATAAAAAGTGAACCAAAAGAAAATGACAGCTCCAAAGGTAAGAGTGGTGGGACAATATCTACGGTGGACTTTTCCAAGGTGTGAAGAAAATTAAAGTAGAGAAACCTGAAGAGTCTAACGAGAAAACCAAGCGACATAAAATAAAAAGTGAACCAAAAGAAAATGACAGCTCCAAAGGTAAGAGTGGTGGGACAATATCTACGGTGGACTTTTCCAAGGTGAACTACAATAAATACATGGCGAAACCTGGTAAAAGTAATCAAAAGAAGAAAGGAAAAGGAGGAAAGCAGAATAAAAAGAAGAAAAATAGGTAAAAATTAGGTAAATCCGGATCATATTCAACTTAATAGAGGAATATAATCGTTATCAACACAATACAAAAAAACATGATGTAAATTCATAGTAAACGTAAGCCGTTTCTATTTCTTTGGCTATCCCAAAATATCTTGCAACTTTTTATTTGGGAACTTCCGATTCTTGTGAAGGGAAAATATTTCCAAGTCGTCAACATTGAATCTGCCCACAACCTACCTCAGTTTTGTGGTGGTGGAGGTAAATCCGGATCATATTCAACTTAATAGAGGAATATAATCGTTATCAACACAATACAAAAAACATGATGTAAATTCATAGTAAACGTAAGCAGTTTCTATTTCTTTGGCTATCCCAAAATATCTTGCAACTTTTTAGCTGGGAACTTCCGATTCTTGTGAAGGGAAAATATTTCCAAGTCGTCAACATTGAATCTGCCCACAACCTACCTCAGTTTTGTGGTGGTGAAGACCCTTGTCTAGGCGAAAGAACTTTGATCCAACGAATCTTTCCAAATGCTAAATGTAATGTGTAAATATTGAGGATTAGAAAGTAATCTCATAATACTGATTAGGCAGTAGTACATGTTTGCCATGTTGGTGTATCCGCAGGCTGGAATATAACTTGTTTTCCCAAGTTCGGTCTATTACCATTACCACTCTATTGATTTACTTCACTTTTCAGTGATCAGTCAATGAGTCAAATCCTAACTCTCTATACCGATAAGGAGTTGAAGAGTGAGTTATGTACATGCTTTAGGATCCGACTCATTGACAGTGAAGTTCAGTGAAAGATTAAAATCTACAGCAAATAATTTTTTTTACATGGTTTTACTCATTTTTACTTCCCTTATTTGTTAAAACCTTTAACAAAGATTTCAAGGCGACTTTTTTTTTAAACCAAGTCAAAATATATGTACATATTCCAAGACGAATAGGTAGTATTTATTTAAATAAATAATTATTTCTAAAGCGTACTACTGCTTATTGAACTTGTAAGAGTATGTTTTTTTTTTTTTTTTTTTTTTAGAAAATAGCCCTAGCTTTCGTATAAAGAGCATTTCTCTTTAGAAATAATCCAGTACAGATTACTTAATAAAATTGAAAAATGTTTAGTAATGATTTTTAGACTATAGGCCACAGTCTAGTCTAAGACTCGTGAGTAGACGAGAATTTAATTACCTTTTGCCAAAAATAAATGATGAAAAATATATAGGTACCTAAGTAAATGGAGCTATAGAAACATATTACTTACGTTGCTTATGACTGAAGCCATGGCAATTAAGGACTCAACAGTGTTTAAGATGAAGAAGAGTTCTTTAGTGGTCATCAGATGAGAAAATAGTGATGCTCAAACTCAACATTATGGTTTAGACCTTATGGTTATTTTGTGATAACCATTAATAATTTGTAAGGTGACCAATTGACCACAAAGTAGGCACTTTGAATATTAAGATCTACGATCAATGAGGATTACGGGTCAATAATATCTTGTCTTCACTCAATATCTCAATAATACTCGTATGTACTTGGGAGCGTTTAGTGTGTGAAATATTGTAATAAAATTGTAGTGATGTGTTCACAGATGGTCGAACCTACGAAACAACGATTTTAAACGGTTTCAAAAGAGTTATTCAAAGCCCTTCTCTGGCTCAGGACAAAGCACAAAGATAAATATTTCACTTCAATTCGGAAATCCCATTTAAAAATCACTTTCGGTGCACTTGTGCTCTTTAGATACGGACCAGTGGACTACAGGGCATATGGGTCACACACTATTGAAACAGTCAACCTTCTAATATTTCCCGACACAAAATTCGAAACACTTGTTATCAATGCCATTGTAGGAATAACCCTGATGAGTTTTCGATACTGGAGATAACGAAGAAAATTTAGGAATAATGTCTCAAAAAATGAAAAATAACAAATAAATGTATTATAAAAAGATACATAGACAATGAAAAAATTAATGAAAAATAACAGTCAAACTGCCCCCGAACTACGTAGTTTTCGATACTGGAGATAACGAAGAAAATTTAGGAATAATGTCTCAAAAATTAAAAATAACAAATAAATGTATTATAAAAAGATACATAGACAATGAAAAAATTAATGAAAAATAACAGTCAAACTGCCCCCGAACTACGAGGACAAATGAAATCCATGTTCCGAGTGATTAGAACTCTGAGGCGACTCAGGACTCAAAGTAATAAGTGGCAATGTTTTGACTTGGGACTAGAAAATAGATAGTGTAATCGATAATTAGAAGAAAATATAGGGTCTGCAGTTCACCAGGTATAATTCAAACGGTTTCTTATTCATGAAGTGAAATGTTAGCTAATACCTATACCTCTGATCAGATGGTGCATGTGTCACATCCACTAATAGAAATGTAAATGAAATGTAAGCTGATATACCTCTGATCAGATGGTGCATAGAAATAATATGCGGTTTCAAGGTACAATCTCCACATAAGTGGTTTATAATGCAAGGGAATGAAAGTAAGGGAATGTAGAAAAGATAACCTCAACCTTGAAATGCAACGGAAGGAAAAGACGACACAGACCACACGCGTCTAATGTAGCAGTTGTTTCATTGCTACGAAATAAAAACGGCTGTAAAACACTCGTCTTTTTTTATTTTAGGCGAAAAAAGTTATGTTACAAAATCTTGGTTAAAATTGATACTCGATAGATGAGTATATTGGATTATACTACTTCTTGTACCTACCAGTATATTATTTGCTACCTACTCATACCCATCTATCATCTTTTAAGTCATCTGCTACTTCGTTCAAAATATTAACCCATTTCCTTTTTAATACTTTACAATATTAATTTTCAATGCTGGCGAAAAAAGTTATGTTACAAAATCTTGGTTAAAATTGATACTCGATAGATAAGTATATTGGATTATACTACTTCTTGTACCTACCAGTATATTTGCTACCTACTCATACTCATCTATCATCTTTTAAGTCATCTGCTACTTCGTTCAAAATATTAACCCATTTCCTTTTTAATACTTTACAATATTAATTTTCAATGCATTACACCTGGCAAGCTTATCTATCAATTTGCAATAAAACCAAAAAACAAAATAAATACGTAGATTAGATCTAATAAAATAAATATTTTGTGCAAAACTAGGTACCTACTGCCCAAGAGCACATGGGCAAGTACATTTTAATCAATTGTTCGTTTGGCTTCCATAAATAGTACATAATTGATCTCTCTTGAAAATTTATCTGATTCAGGACTTGGATATTAAAATTTATATTTGTAGGTACCTACTGCCCAAGAGCACATGGGCAAGTACATTTTAATCAATCAACCATATTGTTCGTTTGGCTTCCATAAATAGTACATAATTGATCTCTCTTGAAAATTTATCTGATTCAGGACTTGGATATTAAAATTTATATTTAGCTGATATATCTCTGATCAGATGGTGCATGTGTCACATCCACCAATAGAAATGTAATATTAGACTTACCTATGGAATAACTTCATCCGGACCCTATATGACTAATTATAGGTAGTTGCCCACTCTTTACATTTTCTTCACAATCAGTGCTTGCTTCTTATCTACAAATTTATATTTACAAAAAGCCCTCGGCGAGAAATGTGGATAGAGTTCCAATCACATTTTCCTTATTTACTTAAGGAAGGTAAGTAATGTGAGTATACATATGTAGCTATCATTGAATCCTAATTGAGATTCCGAGAAATACAATTTTACGTAGCAATAACTTTGTACCAGAATACGTATACAGAAGTACGTAATTGTTACCTGGGGCCCATTTCGGAAAGAAATTTTCAACGAGATTTTTTTCTGCAAGCGCTGTGAAAACGGTGAAATTGGATTGAGAATTTGTTTCAGGAATGGGCCCCCCCAGTACATGACACCAAATCCAAATATTTCGACAAGAGCAAGTTAGAAACGAAAGAGACCGAATACCACAGGGGTTCAACCCGTATTCTAAGGACTAGGCAGCTCAATGCGAGGCATTTCCGGGGGCGCCACATTGCCTGCTAATCGACAGGACACGTTTTCGATCCTCGTCTTGGCATGGCGCAGAATGTCCTCGCTCAAATCTTGAACTGTGGTGTAGCGGCAGGATTGAAAACTGAAGATGTCAATCAGGAAATTGATCACTTGATCCTGAAACCACAAACCAGATGGATGATGGTTATTGAAAGTCCTCAGTCGATATTAAACGCGATTTGAATTCAGATTTTTTTTTTTACATGCACTTTAACACAGGATCCTCAATTAATTTTACAGAAGTGTCAAAGAAAAATGAGGATAGAAGACTGCAATAGATTTTTTTTTTTTTACATGCACTTTAACACAGGATCCTCAATTAATTTTACAGAAGTGTCAAAGAAAAATGAGGATAGAAGACTGCAATAGTATGGACATGTTGGAAGAAGAGATGAGATCTACAAGGGGAAAAGAGTCGGGAAAATGAATGTGAGGGGGAGAAAAGGGCGAGGGAGACCGAAGAAAAAGTGGAAAGCTGTGTAAACCAAGACTTGAGTGAGAAGAACTTATTAGGACATGCGGTACACAGTGGACAATAGGGTTGCTTGGAAGGGACTGACAAAATATCCTTATTCTTATCTACGCTACGGTTCAGACTTACTTTAAAGTATTGACAGATTTGCCTAAGCTCCTCATCGGGGCCTAGACACCCCCATGCCATAAGGGGGGATATATGCTCTGATATTGAATAGAAGTGAGCGTTGAACCCATTGCTGTATTTGAGATAACGTCGCTTGGTCTTCAACACTGTCCATACAGCCGTTGTCAGAGCCTGCAATGAAGAAGTAAACTTTAACATACAAGCAGCTCAAAACAAAAAAATGAAACAAACAAAACTTGGACATGGTGAAATCGTAAAGTTAGTACGTAATCTAATAAGGTAAAAAGTCTAATAACGTATACTTTTTCTTCAGATTTAGGTTTACAAAAAAGGCCTTATTAAGACTAGGGGATAATAGCAGAATAGTTCCATGTTGCTACTGGGATTTGACCCACAGTGTTCCTCGTAACAAATGCAATACCTTAGGACGACTCAGGAGCTTAGGACAAGGTATGACCACTGTTAATAATAATAATAATAATACACGTGTATATAGCACGTTATAATATGTTGATGGCACACTCTAATAAATTATTATAAAAAAAATACACTCTTGAATGGAAGGTAACAACTTAGCGAGGTTAACGCCAGAGGCGATCTTTACCACCTAACCCTTTCTACACCAAGAAGAATACCTCAGGACGACTCAGGAGCTTAGGACAAGGTATGACCACTGTTAATAATAATAATACACATGTATATAACACGTTATAATATGTTGATGGCACACTCTAATAAATTATTATAAAAAAATACACTCTTGAATGGAAGGTAACAACTTAGCGAGGTTAACGCCAGAGGCGATCTTTACCACCTAACCCTTTCTACACCAAGCACAAATTTCAAAGCAACTCACGGATTCTTTGAATCGATTCGACAGCCATTTGTTCTGAATGACAGCAGTCACTGTGCTAGGGGGAGACTCGAGCTCATCAAATGCATCCATAAGGATATAGTCTAGTAGGACATCGTAGAAGGTCATGGCTTTGACGTTCTTCTGACTAAGTTCCTGTTCCATGGCCTCCCAGGACTCTACGTCCTGAAGGAATGTCAGCATGTCTTCGTATGCGATGAGGAAATCCTTCGGATCCTGGGGGAAGGATGCAGAGAAATGAATCAATGCTGAAGTGCCAATTAAATTAAAATAAAAAAAGACGAGTGTTTTACAGCCGTTTTTATTTCGTAGCAATGAAACAACTGCTACATTAGACGCGTGTGGTCTGTGTCGTCTGTCGTAGCATGCCCATTCCGTAGTGTGCCTCTCATCAGATGGGCGAGACGAGACATAATACTTCCAATTTAGGTGCTGGGTCAACACTAGAACACCATAAAGTAAACCATTGAAATATTTGCAATCGAAAAACGAGTACAAATTTTGTCGATGGTGGGATTCGAACCCGGGATCTTCTACATGGCAAGCAAACGCATTACCACTGGTTAACCATGTAGTATTAGTGATCAGTTGACTTTTACTTTTTTCTAGCCTTTACCTTATCAGCAAACAGGAGGAGATCAATGAGGACTTGTCGTCCTGAGTCTGCGAACCATCGCCACACAGTGGGATCTTTGAACATCCACTGAAATGCAAGACGAACGCAGTGCAGCTTGCATAGGAACTCTACGTCTGACCTGCAGTGTACCAGCTCTTTACGTAGGCCCCTGCAATACAAATAGGATTCCCTTAAGATCTCCGGGGGGGGGGGGAGGTCCAGGTAATTATTCAGAAGCCACGACAATGAAAAAGAAAGCCCCCTTTTTGTGTTTAACCTAACTCTATAATAACACTGGTCAATGCTCACGTTCAACCTAACCCTACAATAACATTAGCCACTGCTCATGAAAGCTCCTTTTTGCGTTTAACCAAACCCTATAATAATACTAGTCATTGCCCATTTGTGACGGTTCCTTTTTGTGGAAATTTTCCATTGAAGTGATTTCTGAACAAGTACCGTCCATTCCATATTCAGAACTCAGCCATCAATCCCATGTCTTCCACCTTCTTTACGCTCCCCTGACAAATAAATTAATATATCGCTAGTCTTGCTCGGATCCAAGTTGTTTTTACATTTATTTCACAAATTTAAATGGATATTCACAAAGTTACTGAGTCCTCCATCATTATGTTTTTACCTACCTAAAAGGAATGCCTCCTTCATTCTCAAACTGTTTCTGTGCAGCCTGGTAGAGATTCAACCTATCGAGATCTACAATAAGATCCTCTGCAAACTCCTCGAACTCCTTCAGATCTGCAATCTGAAAACAGAACAAGAGAACATTTAATTTTTTTTAGTTTATCCTGAATATTCCTGAACCGATTTACTGATAATGTTCGTCTTCCTTCTCTTTTCGATTTCGGGACGATAAGACATAGCATAGTGTAAAATCTTTTTTTTCCCTAGCTTTCGTATAAAGCATTTCTCTTTAGAAATAATCCAGAACAGATTACTTAATAAAATTGAAAAAATTAGTAATTTTAGTAATGATTTTTAGACTATAGGCCACAGTTTAAGACTCGTGAGTAGACGAGAATTTAATTACCTCTTGCCAAAAATAAATGATGAAAAATGTATGTATATGTAGGTACCTAAGTAAACGGAGCTATAGAAACATATTACTTACGTTGCTTATGACTGAAGCCATGTCAATTTCAAAAGAGTTATTCAAAGCCCTTCTCTGGCTCAGGACAAAGCACAAAGATAAATATTTCACTTCAATTCGGAAATCCCATTTAAAGGTACCTAAGTAAACGGAGCTATAGAAACATATTACTTACGTTGCTTATGACTGAAGCCATGGCAATTAAGGACTCAACAGTGTTTAGGATGAAGAAGAGTTCTTTAGTGGTCATCAGATGAGAAAATAGTGATGCTCAAACTCAACATTATGGTTTAGACCTATGGTTATTTTGTGATAACCATTAATAGTTTGTAAGGTGACCAATTGACCACAAAGTAGGCACTTTCGAAAATGAATGTGGGGGGGGAGAAAAGGGTGAGGGAGACCGAAGAAAAAGTGGAAAGCTGTGTAAACCAAGACTTGAGTGAGAAGAACTTATTAGGACATGCGGTACACAGTGGACAAACACCAATAGAAATGTAAATGAAATGTTAGCTGATATAACTCTGATCAGATGGTGCATGTGTCACATCCACCAATAGAAATGTAAATGAAATGTTAGCTGATATACCTCTGATCAGATGGTGCATGTGTCACATCCACCAATAGAAATGTAAATGAAATGTAAGCTGATATATCTCTGATCAGATGGTGCATGTGTCAATGTGTCACATCCACCAATAGAAATATAAATGAAATGTTAGCTGATATACCTCTGATCAGATGGTGCATGTGTCACATCCACCAATAGAAATATAAATGAAATGTTATCTGATATATCTCTGATCAGATGGTGCATGTGTCACATCCACCAATAGAAATGTAATATTAGACTTACCTATGGAATAACTGATCAGATGTTTTCCAATGTACAGTGATAAAGTGTCTCATGCTTGGATTACCTACAGCAATCATACGACTCTAAATAAACAAGGAAACTTCCAGTCAGCAATAAAAATAACATAAGAGTCAAGACCAAAATCGCTAGTTAGAAAATAAAGGTAAGTAACGACAAAATTGGATGTCAAATTGAGCTCAAAGTAGGTATATACACTTTCTACATATCTACCTACTCCGAAAAGCCGCTAAGAATTTGTCAAATCAGCTGATGTTTGCTTACAAACAAGGGCCAGTTGTAGACGGTTTGAGCGACATACTCGTAATGTTTTAATTCGAATCATGGGATGACCATCTTTACAGGAACTAAAAGTAATAACAATCTACCTATTGTGCTATTGTCAAAAATCATTCTCCATAAATCTGGATATCAATGCTTGAGAAACAGGGCTAGGAACTTTCAAGAATAAAAAAATGCTGTTAAAAACGGAACAGAACCATTTCAAAAGATGGTTTAATATCTACTACCTACCTATAGAGGAGGAGAACTATCGATAGCACTATCGATAACTATCGATAGTTTTGACTATCGAACGCTATCGATAGTTGAGGCTTGACTAACTGCAATAGTATGGACATGTTGGAAGAAGAGATGAGATCTACAAGGGGAAAAGAGTCGGGAAAATGAATGTGAGGGGGAGAAAAGGGCGAGGGAGACCGAAGAAAAAGTGGAAAGCTGTGTAAACCAAGACTTGAGTGAGAAGAACTTATTAGGACATGCGGTACACAGTGGACAATCCGAAAAGCCGCTAAGAATTTCTCAAATCAGCTGATGTTTGTTTACAAACAAGGGCCCGTTTTCGACGGTTTGAGCGACATACTCGTAATGTTTCAATTCGAATCATGGGATGACCATCTTTACAGGAATTAAAAGTAATAACAATCTACCTATTGTCAAAAATCATTCTCCATAAATCTGGATATCAATGCTTGAGAAACAGGGCTTGGAACTTTCAAGAATAAAAAAATGCTGTTAAAAACGGAACAGAACCATTTCAAAAGATGGTGTAATATCTACTACCTACCTATCTATGTGACGAAATATTCGACGAAATATTCCTATTGGGAGCTAATGGAAAAGCCACGTAAAATCCCAATACGTTTCAAATTACTGACACCTCCCCCTCTCTCTAAAACATTTGTGTGATGAAAATATTCACAGGAAAATTTCGAAATTTTCGATTCCTTGAACTTTTAAATGTACAAATATTGGGTTGGGGGAGAAGGAGGAGGAGGAGGTAGTGAATGAAATACGATATATGAGTCATGAGAATATTAAATTTACCAGAAGATTAGATATTAAACCTATAAGGAAATTTCGAAATTTTCGCGTCCTTGAACTTTTAAATGTACAAATATTGGGTTGGGGGAGGAGGAGGAGGAGGTAGTGAATGAAATACGATATATGAGTCATGAGAATATTAAATTTACCAGAAGATTAGATATTAAACCTATAAGACTATAAGTTGTATCTTCTACCTAAGAATATCTACCTAACCTAAAAGATAAAACACTTCTGATAAATACCAGGTATGCGCATGGAAAACTTGAATACCATGAAGCATGCCAACCACATCTCGTTACCAAGTTTCCATGAGTCCAAGCAAGATGGAGATCAGCATCATATAACTTACGTTTAAATTATTCAAATACGAGAGACATGCGAGAGATTCCTATAAAGAAGGTTGATTAATTGATTCCATTAAGTGGAGAAAAATTCTCGTTCAATTTCAAACAGAAGACAGAATTAATTAAAAACAAAGTCAATACCTATAGAGATGCATATAATATTACCTATTTCTCCTGGTAGATTTTAACAATTGGTATGGACACATGGTCTTTGTAAGGTTTTCTTTCTATTTTAAAATTGGGTAAATTTCTTAACATACTTTACGAGTCTAGCAATTCCAGCTAAATTAAATAAAGCCTTTACTTAAAATGATTACCTATTGATCCACTTATAATTATGTACAAGCAGTGACCATCATGCATAGCATACAGTTACTTTAGTTATGTTTTGTGTGTGATTGGTATAAGTGTGAGTTCGGTTATTATATAGATCTTATTCAATTTGTGCCTCACATATCTAATGTTAATGTAAAAAAAAACTGACCATCGAAAATTTGACCTGATTACATTACTTTCCTTCCTATAGGTCTATAGGATAAAGAAAGTAAAAAGTACCTCATCCAAGAAAAGGAGTTCACATTTCTCTTGCAGTTCAAACGCCGCATCATGCAGGTCCTATAGATCTTTATGAGCTACTCGTTAGTGGGTTTTGAGAAAGAGTGCATTTCTACCTTTATAATGACGAATCATAAATTTCAAAATAAAAATAGATCTTTATGAGCTACTCGTTAGTGGGTTTTGAGAAAGAGTGCATTTCTACCTTTATAATGACGAATCATAAATTTCAAAATAAAACTCTTGTGGGCAATATGAGATCAAACTAAACAAGGGATTTAGTTTAGTTGAACCAATAATCATCACACATCTCACTCTTATCTGGGGAATATTAGAAGAGTTTATCTCTACCTTAAAAGCACGAAATATGAACTTGCTAACGTCACCTGTTCAAGTGAACAGTATTGAAAATGAAATTCTTGAAATAAGTATAATTTAATGCATTTTTCCTTACACTCAATTAATTTTATTAGTCCGTTACCAGGTGAGCGTCTTGACCACACCATCAGGATACGTACCTCATCTTGTGCAGATACAAATGACTCTGCGGATGACATGTAGGTTCTGTTTGAATCTCGACGCGATCTGGATGAGGCGCGGAATAACACAGATCTCTGCAAATAGAAACAGAGGAATTACAGGTGAGATTAGAGAAAAAAGAACTAAATTTTTCAGTGGACTACTTAGTCAAATGGGTCAGAGTCTAACTCCCTATTGTTATAGGGAGTTGGAGGGTGAGTTATGTTCAATTGTATTCTATAGGGAGTTAATGTGTGATTAGTGTGAGTTTGTTACATGTTTTAGGGTCTGACTCACTGACCAAGTAGTCCATTGAAAATGGTATTTTTTCTAGGGTCTTCTTCGTTTCGGATGTTGGCTATCATCGTATCATCATAGCAATGCGAACTTTGTTTGCAGCAATCTCAATAGCATTCAATTTGTAAATAGAAACAGAGGAATTACAGGTGAGATTAGAGATTAGAGAAAAAAGAATTAATTTTTTCAGTGGACTACTTAGTCAAATGGGTCAGAGTCTAACTCCCTATTGTTATAAGGAGTTGGAGGGTGAGTATTCTATAGGGAGTTAATGTGTGATCAGTGTGAGTTTGTTACATGTTTTAGGGTCTGACTCACTGACCAAGTAGTCCATTGAAAATGGTATTTTTTCTAGGGTCTTCTTCGTTTCGCGTACAAATATCACCAATGTATAACCTGAATGAGATTTCTAACCACCAAGGAATCCACAAGTGAATCAACCTGATGAAGTATTCAACCAAAATGAAAACGGTTCTATTCAACAACGTCAAGGAAAGATCTTTCTGAGTCACGAGACAAAACTTTAAACCAGACGGCGACAACCAAAGGTGCAGTAAGACTTGTACACGGCACTAAACTTATCTGGAATAAGAAATGATTCCGACGTGCAAAGTAGATACTCAATTCACCGTTTTATTTATTTCAGAAAATAAAACAGCTGAAAACAATAACTACATGACTGTGGAGAAGCATTTGAAAAATGCAACCTGCATGCATAAAATTATTTTAATTAAAAACCCTGTCGACGTCTGGCTTAAAGGTCGGTCTGTAAGTCTACATTTATATGTCTGCGTGTATGTCTCTACATAAACGTGTTACTTTCTTTCAAAGGTCTATTACTTCACTCTTGACTGCACAAACACATTACATGGCGAACAAATAAAAAAAGCAAAAGGTAAAAAAAGGTGGCCCTATATCATTTTGAGTGCATTTTCTTACCTTTTTGTGTGAGCAAGCGAAATGTTAACGGTACATATAAACACAGTCTTCAACTCATGTGAAAAAGAAACAAGTTGATTGAACTCAACGCTAGAGCAGGCATTATGATTGTTATTGCTAATTAATTCAAATATAATGTTCTAGCAGCTCGGAGTATAATTGCAAATGCAACATCTTCTATTCATTTGATCTATTGTGTTCCACAATTCTCCAATTGTTCAATAAAGGGAACCTCAAGTTCAAGTACACAATTAACAATTAGGATGGAACAATGTAAGACACAAGCCTATGTATGTAATGTACATCATAGGTATGCAAGATGAGATTGTTAATTAAAACTCTATACAACAGCAACACTGGATACCATGTAGCATGTAGGTGTTAAACACAACAATACACTATCACTGGCACTGGTAGACATTGGTAACGGAGGCGTGTTAGCATTGTATTCTGCAGACTACATCGTACACATCGGTGTCTGTCTATAAAGATTCGGAGAGGAAGAGGACTTGCCCAGATAAAGGCAATTCCAAGTCCTCTTTTGGCAAAACGTCGCGTCGCGTCAAACCAATAGCACCTACCGAAGAATCGAATCAATTTTCAGCGTACAGGTCACACCACTGTGACCTTACATGGTCATTGAGCTATTGCTGTGATTGTTACCATTCTGACCATCCAAGATTCTAGGTTCTAGCTGATTATTTCTGTTTACAAAGCATTGGTCATGATCCTAGTATAGATATTTGTTTAGAATTCTCGTGTTGGTTTGTTTTGCTATTCGTTTTGATACGTGAGAGTTCACTGAATTCATGACCATGATTAAGAGCTGATTACAATTAATAATCCCGAGCTATCCAACTATGGAGCTGAGATCATGCTGAGTGCTGGCTTTAGCAAAATACGCGTCTTCAATAGAATTGGATTTAGATTATAGACGCGGACAAATACCACTATAATGACGGAGCCAATGTTACAAGCACCATGAAAACGACACAATGGAAAAATGTCTGTCTACCTCATGTCTGGGTGGAACCACGGCTGTCTTTAAATGCTGAAGGGCCTAGTAATATGGAGCACTCTGAGAAGTTCTCCAGTTTGGAATGTTGCTGCGGTCAGTAAAGTCTTCCGTCATGACAATTGCCCGAGTGACTTCTCTCCGTTTCATTAAGTATGAAGATAACTACTCACTTACATGCAACTGGTCTATAATCTGTGTACTTAAACAATTATGACTCGTAATAACCAGGTGCCTCTAACAAGACTACACATTTCAATACGATAACCAATCATTCCTTCTTGAGTATTGAGTTTCTCGGAAATGCAAGAGTCCCAGAGGCCGCAGGGTGCTGTAAAAATCCCATACCAGCTGAGGCTCAACCTAAACATTACAGTTGTACGGCTTTAGTTTTCATTGTTTAATGGATTCACGGAAACATGGCTATAAGCCACGCACTACCTATGCTCCCAGCCCACTGTAATTTAATACATATTATTCTAAATATCCTTCCATACAATTCCAACATTGCACTGTATACTTTGCGTTTCCCTTGTTCCAGTGTGTGATTTTCAAGTTTACACAAAAATGTATCAACACAAGCTATTGCTAATGGCATAAATATGTACAGTATAATGCGAATACAGAGTACTCCGGAACAGGTATGGGGTACTTACTGCTCCTCTACATAAATCTATGTAATATGAGCGCAGAGAAAACCTTGAAATTTTACAGCAGAAAATTTTCCAGCTTGTACGGGGGTTGTCAGAAAGGCACAAGAGAAAATTTCCACAATACCTCAAAGGGGTTTTAGTCCGTCCTTCCTTTATCATTACAATAGTAATAAAAAGGTATAAGGGACGGACTATTGTATTCGCCTCGGTGTCGTCTGTCAGTCTGTCTGTTCCCATAGAAGGACTTATCCAAACCTGGTCGACCTATATATCAAATTAAAGGTCTTTTTACCAGGATCACGAAAATGGTGGTGCAAATTTTGTCCAGAAAACCATAAAGCCAAAAAACCAAAAAAAACTGGTTTTTGCGGGATTTTTTTCACATTTTCTCACACAAATAAGCTCTGATCTTGAAACGGGTTGTAATTTTGCCCTCAACATTGTTTAAAATTTTGACAACTATACATAATAGTAAGGTAGAAACACACTACCATCACGTCACGTGAGCTCACGAGATGTGATAGTAGTGTGGCTGTCCTGAACGAAATTACCTACAATTTTTTGGGAAAACTACATCTTTCTGACTCCATGAGCTCATGTGACGTGACTTGATGGTGGTGTGTTTCTATCTTTAGTAGCCTGCAGCATTGCTGGTGTAAAGGTACTACTTGCTCTCATCAAGTCTCTACGCATAATTCAGAATCACGAAACAAAGTACTCAAAGTAGGTAGTGAAATTTAGCAGCGAAACCTCAAGTGTTTCCAAGGGTCAATTTTCATTTCTCTCATCAGGTAATCACACACAAAACATAACTAAAGTAACTGTATGCTATGCATGATGGTCACTGCTTGTACATAATAATAAGTGGATCAATAGGTAATCATTTTAAGTAAAGGCTTTATTTAATTTACCTGGAATTGCTAGACTCGTAAAGTATGTTAAGAAATTTACCCAATTTTAAAATAGAAAGAAAACCTTACAAAGACCATGTGTCCATACTATCAGCTAACATTTCATTTACATTTCTATTGGTGGATGTGACACATGCACCATCTGATCAGAGGTATATCAGCTTACATTTCATTTACATTTCTATTGGTGGGTGTGACACATGCACCATCTGATCAGAGGTATAGGTATTAGCTAACATTTCACTTCATGAATAAGAAACCGTTTGAATTATACCTGGTGAACTGCAGACCCTATATTTTCTTCTAATTATCGATTACACTATCTATTTTCTAGTCCCAAGTCAAAACATTGCCACTTATTACTTTGAGTCCTGAGTCGCCTCAGAGTTCTAATCACTCGGAACATGGATTTCATTTGTCCTCGTAGTTCGGGGGCAGTTTGACTGTTATTTTTCATTAATTTTTTCATTGTCTATGTATCTTTTTATAATACATTTATTTGTTATTTTTAATTTTTGAGTGCTCTCATCAAGTCTCTACGCATAATTCAGAATTACGAAACAAAGTACTCAAAGTAGGTAGTGAAATTTAGCAGCGAAACCTCAAGTGTTTCCAAGGGTCAATTTTCATTTCTCTCATCAGGTTGTATTTGTGTGTAGCCACGTGACAATACTATTTGTCGGTATTACAAATAACTACATAGTCACTACTAAAGTTGTTGTACAATACCATAACATAGATAATGAGGAGTGAAAGACGAATAAATAGTACAATACTAACAGTCGATTTTGGTGTATTGACAATATTTTTACCTTCCGTGTCATTTGCGTCTTATCAAGGATAGAGAGGTGTTTACTAGGAATTATTTGAGTTCCCACAGTTCAATATATTTAGCCCCAAGCGTCTATTAGGTCATTGTGCAGGGACTCCAAATATTATCGTGTTTTAGGCATTGTCGTCAGTAGTGTTTAGTTGTAGATAAGAAGCAAGCACTGATTGTGAAGAAAATGTAAAGAGTGGGCAACTACCTATAATTAGTCATATAGGGTCCGGATGAAGTTATTCCATAGGCAAGCACTGATTGTGAAGAAAATGTAAAGAGTGGGCAACTACCTATAATTAGTCATATAGGGTCCGGATGAAGTTATTCCATAGGGCAGTTTTTTATGCTAATTGTATTTTTGTAGAGAAATTTCTTTGATTATTGGATTCACTTGAGATTTTCTCTGCAGTTAAAAAAACCCCTTTGAGGTATCGTGGAAATTTTCTCTTGTGCCTTTCTGACAACCCCCGTACAAGCTGGAAAATTTTCTGCTGTAAAATTTCAAGGTTTTCTCTGCGCTCATATTACATAGATTTATGTAGAGGAGCAGTAAGTACCTCATACCTGTTCCGGAGTACTCTAGTTTCGCATTATACTGTACATATTTATGCCATTAGCAATAGCTTGTGTTGATACATTTTTGTGTAAACTTGAAAATCACACACTGGAACACCATACCTGTTCCGGAGTACTCTGTATTCGCATTATACTGTACATATTTATGCCATTAGCAATAGCTTGTGTTGATACATTTTTGTGTAAACTTGAAAATCACACACTGGAACAAGGGAAACGCAAAGTATACAGTGCAATGTTGGAATTGTATGGAAGGATATTTAGAATAATATGTATTAAATTACAGTGGGCTGGGAGCATAGGTAGTGCGTGGCTTATAGCCATGTTTCCGTGAATCCATTAAACAATGAAAACTAAAGCCGTACAACTGTAATGTTTAAGCATAGGTAGTGCGTGGCTTATAGCCATGTTTCCGTGAATCCATTAAACAATGAAAACTAAAGCCGTACAACTGTAATGTTTACATCAATGGTATTACAAAGGTGTACGAGTAAATTTGTTAATGCAAATTAATTCTTCTATTTTTTACCCCTTCATTAAAAAATATTTTTCTTGAACCTAAGTATTCAATTTTGTTATCTAGTGAAGGTTAGAGAGGAAATTTTAGTTTCAGGAGGTAAAATTCAAGGCACCTACACCGGCACCGGTGATAATGAACTAAATTAAATTGGTGAGTTTCCAATTAGTACAGGTATTAGCTACCACATAAATGGTATTGAAGGAACCTCAAATTTTACCAAACCTAAAGTTTTGTAATTAGGTAGGAAAAAAAAAAGACCGAAAAACTGGCGCCAAATTACACCGAACTTCGTGTCGGTGAACACAGATAAACGAAAAGAAATATAAGTACCAATCAAGAATCAATATAAAAATCTAAAAACGATTTTTTTTTTCAATCACATATTCTTCAAAATCAAACAAAAAAGCTCGTCGAAAAAAAAACATATATTTGGAATTATTTATATGGAAAAAAGTTTGAAAAGAATTACGCGAGCTCAAACAATTCTCACGTCATAGAACACCATTTGAACAAACTCAACTGAACTGAAGACTGAAGACTGAATGAATCTCTCCACTCTGCACTGTTCATCGTTACCATGGAATGAAAACTAAAGTGAATAAAGGAAAAGAGGAAGCAAGGACGAAGGATACAGAAGAGAAAGAAAATCCAGTGAGTCAGAAATAGAGGTGTAAATGTAGAGCCCAGGTGTTGGGAATAATGAAGAGGATCCAATGTTAGTAGAGGATATTAGCATGGAGGTATGAATATAAGTGGAGGAAGGGTAACGATCTCAAGCGGAGGTAAACTTCCCCTCCTCGCGTGCTCGATGGCGGCCATCTTTGAAATTGATTTCAACACATTTTTTTAAAATTCAAAACAAACATTCATTTCGAAGTGACTTTTCGAGTGTAAAAGAAGCTAACAAGTTGCGGATTTTGAGTAATATTTTGCCTCAAAGTTTGTTTCCTTTACTTTATTGTACAATAAACACCAAGTTTAAAGAAGAAAAAGGAAATTTGTTGTTTTTTCCCCCCTGAAACCTCTGATAGTCATTCTTAGACTCGTCACTTCAATGGAAAATTTCTACAAAAAGGAACTGTCACAAATGGGCAATGACTAGTATTATTATAGGGTTTGGTTAAACGCAAAAAGGAGCTTTCATGAGCAGTGGCAAGTGTTATTATAGGGTTAGGTTGAACGTGAGCAGTGACCAGTGTTATTATAGAGTTAGGTTAAACACAAAAAGGGGGCTTTCTTTTTCATTGTCGTGGCTTCTGAATAATTACCTGGACCTCCCCCCCCCCTCGGAGATCTTAAGGGAATCCTATTTGTATTGCAGGTGCCTACGTACAGAGCTGGTACACTGCAGGTCAGACGTAGAGTTCCTATGCAAGCTGCACTGCGTTCGTCTTGCATTTCAGTGGATGTTCAAAGATCCCACTGTGTGGCGATGGTTCGCAGACTCAGGACGACAAGTCCTCATTGATCTCCTCCTGTTTGCTGATAAGGTAAAGGCTAGAAAAAAGTAAAAGTCAACTGATCACTAATACTACATGGTTAACCAGTGGTAATGCGTTTGCTTGCCATGTAGAAGATCCCGGGTTCGAATCCCACCATCGACAAAATTTGTACTCGTTTTTCGATTGCAAATATTTCAATGGTTTACTTTATGGTGTTCTAGTGTTGACCCAGCACCTAAATTGGAAGTATTATGTCTCGTCTCGCCCATCTGATGAGAGGCACACTACGGAATGGGCATGCTACGACACAGACCACACGCGTCTAATGTAGCAGTTGTTTCATTGCTACGAAATAAAAACGGCTGTAAAACACTCGTCTTTTTTTTATTTTAATTTAATTGGCACTTCAGCGTTGATTCATTTCTCTGCATCCTTCCCCCAGGATCCGAAGGATTTCCTCATCGCATACGAAGACATGCTGACATTCCTTCAGGACGTAGACATGGATCCGGTGTTAGAAGTGGATGAAGGACAAAGACCCAAATATTTTGGAGTGGACCAATTAAAAAAAAAAAAAAAACAGCTGTTAGAAAAAGGTTAAGGAAAAGGACTCAATGAGGAATGAAACAAGAAAAAGGATCCAGTGTTAGGGGAAATTATAAATCGTGAAATGTAAATCTTGTGGTTAAGGAATAGGAGGGAAATAAGGAAGAAGAAATGGAAGGAATAATGAACATTGGGAACAAACGAACTTTGACTCCAGCACTGTTGCTTTGTGAAGTAAAATAGATTTCCTAATCATCTCTATCCATTTTCTTTTCTAACTTCCTTTTCTTTTTTCCTTCCGTTGCATTTCAAGGTTGAGGTTATCTTTTCTACATTCCCTTACTTTCATTCCCTTGCATTATAAACCACTTATGTGGAAGTGAAGGCAGTAGTGCCATACAAGTTAATTTTCACCAACATGATAATATTATTATTATTTCTTAAAAGATTGTACCTTGAAACCGCTTTCGCATTACTTCAAGGCACATCCTTTTGCATGTCTATCCAAGAATGGAAAAGTTCGGTCAGAAAATTTCCGTCTTGGCCGAGATTCGAACCCAGTATCTCCAGGTTGAGAGTCAGTGCTCTTGACCACTCAGCCAATTCAAGGACTAATATCATATTCTTATATTGTGTGTTCCAGGTATGGAGGCCCTGGAGACGGCAATTCGCTACTGGGAGGATGCTTTGGATGTGTACAGGAGTAGCAGTGATCAAGGAGCCCTCACTAATGAAGAGGAGAGTGAGTTCTGCCATCAACTCATGGACCTGCATGATGCGGCGTTTGAACTGCAAGAGAAATGTGAACTCCTTTTCTTGGATGAGGTACTTTTTACTTTCTTTATCCTATAGGAAGGAAAGTAATGTAATCAGGTCAAATTTTCGATGGTCAGTTTTTTTTTTACATTAACATTAGATATGTGAGGCACAAATTGAACGCTATTGAGATTGCTGCAAACAAAGTTCGCATTGCTATGATGATACGATGATAGCCAACATCCGAAACGAAGAAGACCCTAGAAAAAAGGATATATGATAGTCAAACTAATTGAGCCGTTATTAGCATTCGACATACAGGGTTCTTCAAATTGTATATCTACCAGAGACATTTGAAGAGTCAGAAATTTTCTCACACAAATGAGCTCTGATCTTGAAATTTGTCGCGACGACCTATGAACTCAAAGCGAGAAAGTTTTAGATAACACTTCAGTCGTTAATTTAAGACCGGTTTTAGCGTTACCTATGTTAAGCTACGCCGAGGAAGGCCAATAAATGGATGGGTGACTTTAACATTATATTGGGAATAAAGGGAGAACGGGCTCTAGTTTTAACTGCAGAGAAAATCTCAAGTGAATCCAATAATCAAAGAAATTTCTCTACAAAAATACAATTAGCATAAAAAAACTGGTCGTCAAATTCAATCAGCAATGCTTTCTGTAAACAGGTTTCTTTCCGGGTGTTACCATTATCTGATAAAATATAAAACAATACTTCCGGATCTTTTGCATCAAACTCTTCTCCCCCACATTTCGATCGTTATGGAAGACACGGAAATATCCAATTAAGCTAAGAAAATAGCTCGACCCCACTTCATCTAAAGATTCTAAAGCAAAACATAAATGATGATTCAAACGGAAAGAAGAATAATTTCATGGTGACTCAATAGATCCTTCGAAAAGAAGGTGTCATTTCTAAAGCAAAACATAAATGATGATTCAAACGGAAAGAAGAATAATTTCATGGTGACTCAATAGATCCTTCGAAAAGAAGGTGTCATTTCTAGTAGGTACAAAGGATAACAATGACAACTTATTGGGGAATTCAAAGAATGCTGAGTATGCGAATAAGTCATCAACATCAGATGATATTTCGACAATGATGCAAAGCTGTAAGTCACAGTGACGCAAGTGTACGGATTACTAACCAAGAGGAGCACTATACTAGAGCAGCAGTTCAAAATATCAAGCCACATAAATTCATAATTCAAACATTAGAAGAGACAGCAAGACGAATCTTTGTTCGGATGACTTTGGTTTTAAAACACATGATTTTACTGAAACACAACGTAGAATTGTAACCAATTCATAGTCACAAGCTTACTTTTAGTTACGGACACAAATTACAATTTACACTGAAGCGTCAAAATTCCACAAACAGACAGGTATAAAGAAGATAAGTTATGTGCTGCGGTTATCCCCAGACCAAATACCAAGGCCTAGTGAGTTATAAATCAGAACTATAGCAGTCAGTGTATCCTATCCTATTTAATATCTCTCAACACTAACCAGCTAATCACTCATTGACAAACGCCAATTTATTACAGGTACATATGTAGAGTGTCTTCTTATTTAAGAAAAGCCTCAGTAAAATTCCAAAAGAAAAGCCTCAGTAGGGTTTATTCACGCTTTTGTATCAAAAGGGCAAACCGTAATTTCAATGAACTTACACAGAAATAACCCGCGAAGCACTTACATCTTGAGGAGTATGTATTCAACATAATGAGTATGTACTTCGTAGCCAAGTAGCCAATATATTAATTAACGTGCTACATGCATAAGCATTACTTCATCTTACATACTGATTAGCTCCAATATTTAAGAGAGTATTACAGGTACATATGTAGAGTATCTTCTTATTTATACATCTTTGTCCTGGTAAAATTGTTTTTCATCCATGAAATTGTAATTATTTTAGTAAATCAACACGTGATCGATCGTCTTCAGACTACCACAAATTCTTCAATTCCAAAAGAAAAGCCTCAGTAAGGTTTATTCACGCTTTTGTATCAAGAGGGCAAACCGTAATTTCAATGAACTTACACAGAAATAACCCGCGAAGCACTTACATCTTGAGGAGTATGTATTTAACATAATGAGTATGTACTTCATAGCCAAGTAGCCAATATATTAATTAACGTGCTACATGCATAAGCATTACTTCATCTTACATACTGATTAGCTCCAATATTTAAGAGAACACATTCCGTAACCTCAGAGGATGTATTAGGAGTAAAATGTGCTCTTATTCTAATAGGTAGGTAATGCTATGGTGTATTTCTCATTGAAGATAGTAATAAGATGTATGAGAGACTTTTTGCATCTGCTTATGTAGTAGGTACCGTCAAACCCCAGTCACTATTTTCTGAATTGAAAGAAATTTAAATGCTCCATGATATAAGTGCTACCCATTCGACTGAGAAGTAATTTACCAAATAGGAAACCTTTCTTAAATAAAATGAGCAAATTATTGCCTTTGGTTCAGACTCCTTTTCTCTTTTGATGTTGGCAACCTAGGGTGATCTTGAATTAATATTTAATTGTAATCAATTAGCCACTTGAAGAAATTGTCTCAGGTATAAACTTCAACACTGGGTGTTTCCCAGCTAAGAGTTAGGTCTGCTTCTATCATCCTCCAAAAAGTCCTTACGTAAAGTACGTAAACGTCACCAAGTGTCATAATAATGACGTACAGTTGGGAATTGCATTTCCTATCTCAAGTGCACTTGGCAATGCGAAAGACCTTCACAATGTAAAATAAATGCGCCTGTGCTGGAATATGCAACCCGTATTGATCGTCCTTTTTTCTTCTCGCAGTTTTATTAAATTACTACAGAGATGTTCTATCCGTATCACACTAGATAACAGTGTTTATTTGCTTTTTCTCGCTTTTATATTGGAAAAGTGTTGATACAATCACCAGTATCTGCAATACACTGATTGTTATTTGGTTATTGCTACAATCGTTTGTCAAAGTTATGTGAAAGTATGCGATAGCACGGAAACAAATTGCTGAGAACGAAATTTTAAGCTCCCGAGATGAAAAATGGGTTAAAAAAGAAAGGAAAAGTTATGCATATCCGCTGTCAGCTGTATCAACGTTGACTCAGTAGCCTTGGCTTGAAAATTGCAAAAGAAAACAGACATTGTAACGTTAACGTTCGCAAGATAATTAGTGTAAAATGCTGATCCTTTACTCAAAGACTAGAATTTCAAAGGTGAAATTTTCCGAGAAATATCGTACGTTTTTCACTTAGCCATGTGTATTTGCCGGTAAACCGGTATAGTAAGAAAGGAAAAGTTATGCATATCAGCTGTCAGCTGTATCACCGTTGACTCAGTAGCCTTGGCTTAAAAATTGCAAAAGAAAACAGACATTGTAACGTTAACGTTCGCAAGATAATTAGTGTAAAATGCTGATCCTTTACTCATAGACTAGAATTTCAAAGGTGAAATTTTCCGAGAAATATCGTACGTTTTTCACTTAGCCATGTGTATTTGCCGGTAAACCGGTATAGTAATCCAGCAGCTCGGAGTATAATTGCAAATGCAACATCTTCTATTCATTTGACCTATTGTGTTTCACAATTCTCCATTTGTTCAATAAGGGAAATCTCAAGTTCAAGTACACAATTAACAATTAGGATGAAACAATGTAAGACACAAGCCTATGTATGTAATGTACATCATAGGTATGCAAGATGAGATTGTTAATTAAAACTCTATACAACAGCAACCACATTTGAAATCTCGAGAATTTGATCATTACAGCGTAACAACATTCAAACAAATGTCTAGACATACAACACAAGTTTCTTACATGATACACATTTGAAATCTCGAGAATTTGATCATTACAGCGTAACAACATTCAAACAAATGTCTAGACATACAACACAAGTTTCTTTGAACTTGTGGTTTAAATTCTTTCTTGGCAATCCTTTGGGACAAAAAATCATATACATACAAATGATACTCGGAGATACCTACACAGTCTACACAGAATGATTCTTCTCTTCATATTTACCGCGAATTCTGGATCAGTATATTCAGTATGATGATGCTATGCAAGACTTGGTTTTAGCATTAGCATTATACCAGCCAGTGTCAAGGTCGTGGCACCAGACCAGTTCTTCAAGAGGAGTTCTCGGAGTGTTCTTTGGTTCTTTCCGAGTTGGATATTCCACACAGAATAGAAGATGCACAAGATTATGGTAAGCAGATAAGTATAATGACTCTATAACAACAAACACCTATGGCAGTATCTGTAAATTTATATCTACAATCTTGGTCGGATCATAAAATTGGTATCGTACCAGTTTTGATTATTAACACTTTTAGATAAAGTGTGAAATACCTAGAGTTCTAGAGAAAGGAACGTTTTCAACAAATAACAAAGAAACTAAAAACTTTATATTGAATCATGCCATTTAGGGTGCTTACTTGCTATATTTTTTATGACGAGCACAATAATGTTAATGTAGCTAAATATCGGAAGTCAGTTGTGTATGTGTTGAACACTGTCTGTCAATCACAGTCGTTTTTAAAAACTTTTTTGTTTCTCTTCAATCCTGTCAAACAGGGGTTAAAGGGAAATTAAAATTCTTACAACAGATTGGGACTTATATCTGAGAGATCTTCACAAATAACAAAATTAAATTGTTATGTATAACATAGGCAAGCTATAAATTCCACATAAATACCTACTCCGTAAAAATTACAGCAATAGCAGTAAGATGAATAGATGCTGCGCTGGTTCCCAAGACAATTGAAAGCTTTGACTTTATTATTCCTGGTATACAGTACATCGGTGTCTATAAAGAAACTCGGAGAGGAAGAGGACTTGCCCAGATAAAGGCAATTCCAAGTCCTCTTTTGGCAAAACGTCGCGTCGCGTCAAACCCTCAGCACCGATAGCACCTACCGAAGAATCGAATCAATTTTCAGCGTGCAGGTCACACCACTGTGACCTTACATGGTCATTGAGCTATTGCTGTGATTGTTACCATTCTAACCATCCAAGATTCTAGGTTCTAGCTGATTATTTCTGTTTACAAAGCATTGGTCATGATCCTAGTATAGATATTTGTTTAGAATTCTCGTGTTGGTTTGTTTTGCTATTCGTTTTGATACGTGAGAGTTCACTGAATTCATGACCATGATTAAGAGCTGATTACAATTAATAATCCCGAGCTATCCAACTATGGAGCTGAGATCATGCTGAGTGCTGGCTTTAGCAAAATACGCGTCTTCAATAGAATTGGATTTAGATTATAGACGCGGACAAATACCACTATAATGACGGAGCCAATGTTACAAGCACCATGAAAACGACACAATGGAAAAATGTCTGTCTACCTCATGTCTGGGTGGAACCACGGCTGTCTTTAAATGCTGAAGGGCCTAGTAATATGGAGCACTCTGAGAAGTTCTCCAGTTTGGAATGTTGCTGCGGTCAGTAAAGTCTGCATGGAAGAAAAAATCCAAGTTTACTTTTTGAGAGCTCTGTAGGAAGTTCACGTGGAAACATCAAGGTCTCGAATGATTGCTCTCTAGATGCAAGATTAATTAAATCAAGAACCGACCACTCAGAAAGTGCCTTCTAGAACTAATTGTTTCATAAATCAAAATATCAAAGAATATTAGAAAATGTCAAAAACAAATACTAATAGAACTTAAGTGGAGTTCAGTTTCCAGAGAATCAAATTACTTCAAGCTCCAAGTGTTGTAAAATTACACCACAATATTTCTAATAAAAGTTCAATTTAATTTAGTGATCACATCATATAAATCAAAAAACTCATCTAGTCCTGCTATCTGCTATAGTTTTATTTAATTTTCATCTAGCGGCGTTTAAACAAATACTTAATCGATATTATGACTTCTAATTTTCAATACCTACAACCAGGAGTGTTTGTATCCCCCAGTGCAGTGCTTAGGAAATCTACTGTTTGTAGTCCACAGTGAAGTGATTATGAAATTTATTAATTAATATTTATTATAGTGTGCCAACATAGAATTATTATGTTATATACACTTATGAAATTTAGTTTTTCTATTCCACAATGCTTAGCTTAGGTATAAAATACTTTTGAAATACAAAGCCCATTACTTATGTAAGTATAGGTGGATTGTAACTTGATATAAAGATTACAAAACAAAGTGTTTTATGAACAGGTCTGGCAACAGGAGCCAGGGAAATTCTGAATTTCCCTATCAATATTTCTCACTCCAAGGTCAGCTTGGTCATTATTGACAAGGTATGCTAATTATTTCGCCAAGTCTTTCTTTCCCTCGATCTGATATCGTCAGCATCATCATGAGTTTTACTTTTTTTCTAGTCAACCAACTACCTGGGATCGAAAATATACTTCCCTGTCTACCGTGCTGATATCAACTATTTGAAAGAAGTTCATCAACTCAACCAGAACAAAGACTTTGTTCTAAATTAAATCGTTAAACTGAGTCTTCTTCACGGGTCTAATTATTTTGCCTTGAGCGATTGAGCGAGGATTAGTGTCATTAAAAATATAACAATGAAAATGCGAAGACGATTTGTGAACACCAGTTTGAAACTGATTTTTCGATTTCTTGGGGACCCTAAAACCCAGGATATAAGACTATTGTAGATTCCAGTGCAAACTTTCATTTGGTTTCTTGTTTCATAAAAAAAGGTGTGGGGTTTTCAATTTGAGTCCATGAACCATGGAATGTAAGTACAACCCCTTGATATGGATTTAATTTATTTACGACACATTGCTAAAGAGCAAAACAACCACTTTTGGCTCTGACTATTAAATTAATAAATTACCTGGTGGAGTAGGTTGCAATAATCATAAAATAGATATTTTTATACCTCGACATGAATTAAATTAGTACCAATTCAGGTACATACAAATGATACTCGGAGATACCTACACACTCTACACAGAATGATTCTTCTCTTCGTATTTACCGCGAATTCTGGATCAGTATATTCAGTATGATGATGCTATGCAAGACTTGGTTTTGGCATTAGCATTATAACAGCCAGTGTCAAGGTCGTGGCACCAGACCAGTTCTTCAAGAGGAGTTCTCGGAGTGTTCTTTGGTTCTTTCCGAGTTGGATATTCCATTCAAATTTCAAAGTGAGCTTGGTCAACTTCAGGACTTAAAGCAGACTTGTCGTACGCCTGAAAGGATACTGTATGGTCTTCACCGATCGTTGATCTTCCTGTTGGATTTTTCTTCGCATTTCCATGTTCTCTTTTTTTATGCCTTTGTCTACTTTTGTAGCCGCCATTTGTTGTAGTGTCTTGACTTCATTGCTCTCACAAGTAGGCTAAGGTATAAATTCCACATAAATACCTACTCGGTAAAAATTACAGCAATAGCAGTAAGATGAATAGATGCTGCGCTGGTTCCCAAGACAATTGAAAGCTTTGACTTTATTATTCCTGGTAATATCGATTGAAATACATTAAATTTTAAGATGGATCAGAATCCTTCTCTCCTTCTACATGGAGCAATGAAAGAAGTACCAAACAAAGTCATGTTGAATTTCAACAAATCGAACTTGGTATTAAACTGAAATGGGAATAGAAAGCAACACAAAGACCTGATGAGTGAGGAATCTTATGACTTGATGAGACAAACATATACGCAAGATTCGCAATTTCACACTTATGGTGATGAAACAATAAAATGATCGAAAGACAAGATGACAAAGATAATAAAAAGAGATGACACCGAAAATATGAGATTCAAGATGGATCAGAATCCTTCTCTCCTTCTAGATGGAGCAATGAAAGAAGTACCAAACAAAGTCATGTTCAATTTCAACAAATCGAACTTGGTATTAAACTGAAATGGGAATAGAAAGCAACACAAAGACCTGATGAGTGAGGAATCTGATGACCTGATGAGACAAACATATACGCAAGATTCGCAACTTCACACTTATGGTGATGAAACAATAAAATGATCGAAAGACAAGATGACAAAGATAATAAAAAGAGATGACACCGAAAATATGAGATTGGAACTGTCCGAATAAAACACAGCCAAAAATGGAAAGAATATTTCAGACTAAAACTGAGTTTCCTGTTCTTCTTGAAACTGTCAGAGAAGATCAATTAAAATAATCAAAATATGTTCATCTTATTTTTTCTTTGGGTAAAAAGAAATTGAGAGAACATCGTGAGATCTGCAAAAAATTGCCTGGAAGTGAAATATTTCTTACTGGTACCTAATTTCAACACTTTTACATACCTCACATGCTCAATAATTCCAAGTTTATAAAGTGATCACGATATACGAACAGGGAGGTTCTGAGCACTAAAAACTAATGAGGGACCATTATCATATATTTCAATTTGTACAGTCAAACTCTTCCCGAGGCTTAATTTTCTGCCAATAAGCAAAAAAATGGAAAATAACTGGTACCTAATTTCAACACTTCTTCTACATACCTCACATGCTCAATAATTCCAAGTTTATAAAGTGATCACGATATACGAACAGGGAGGTTCTGAGCACTTAAAACTAATGAGGGACCCTATTATCATATATTTCGATTTGTACAGTCAAACTCTTCCCGAGGCTTATTTTTCTGCCAATAAGCAAAAAATGGAAAATAGCTAAAAACCCATGATTGATTTCCAGGAATTCACAAACGACTTTGGCTGACATGCTATGGAAAATAGCTAAAAACCCATGATTGATTTCCAGGAATTCACAAACGACTTTGGCTGACATGCTAATGGAAAATAGCTAAAAACCCATGATTGATTTCCAGGAATTCACAAACGACTTTGGCTGACATGCTACACGAAGATACCTGTAACGATGTAAAATTCATGGAGAATCTGAACTTTTTCTATTTTTCTACCAGAGAATTAATTATTAGGTCATTATATGTATTCATTTGTAGATAACTATGTAAAATGATACTACACAAATGTTATTTCCCAAAGTTAAACAAATAAACACGTTATTCTTTAACTTGGTCCCCATTTTTCAATAAACAGGACGATACGCGACGCGACAATTCGACAATGCCTTTTCAACAAGTTTCAGTTCAAAATCAAACGCAAACTTCTTCCAACTCAGAACATTTGAATATTTGAGGTGGGGACATGCAAATCGCAAATGTCTTTAGTACGGTATTTGTTGGCTTCCGTACTCAGATTTGGCATAGAAAAATCTGAACATCCTGCGCCAAATGATGAGATGTACCATCTTTATTAGTCCTAATGCTAATGGTCAATTATGTTGATTACTGGGTTCGAAACCCAGGAGGTAGGACTACTGTTTATGTACATCCTCCATTCTAGTAAACAATCAACATGCGAGGTGGATGGAAAACATTTCAAAGCTTGCGTGATATGGAACTTAATGTAAAGGGTGTCCCAATAAGAACGCAAGATTTGATTGTTTAATAAAGCATGGTTCTCCGTGGAATAAGATGGACTTCTTAGATGATTTGAGAAGTAAACATTCTGAAATTTTGTAGGGAACCATGATCAGACCAATAGCATTCTCGACTTTGACGATACATTCATTTCCTTTTGACAAAATTTTCGATGACAAATTCGAGGAAATCTCGTTGATGCAACTTTCAATTTCACATTTCAATGCTTCAAAGCTTGTGAGTTTGTTGGTGTAAACCTGTGACTTTAGATACCCTCACAAAAAAAATAGTCTAGGGGGGTAAACTTACATGATCATGGAGGCCATTTCTCGTCAGAAAAACGGAAAATAACACGATTTCGACTAGGAATAGTCTAGGGGGGTAAACTTACATGATCATGGAGGCCATTTCTCGTCAGAAAAACGGAAAATAACACGATTTCGACTAGGAAATGCTTGCGCGAAAGTGATAATTTGTCGATTTTATTGTGCTAACGCGTTGTTGAACAGTTTTAGACTCCATGATGACTAATTTTGATATAATCTGTCAAAGATTGAGCAAGATAAAACGCATAAAAAAGTTATGACCCTTTTAAATCTTGCATTCTTATTGGGACACCCTTTATGAAACTCAAGATCATGCAAACGTTTTATTCTCTTCCCCCAAAGTTCAACTTTAGGAGTGTTGAAGTTTTTTTCCCTCCTTAATAAATTGAGTCCATCATTTTTGGTCTGTTCCTGCGTTATTGATGATAGGATTGATAGGTACTGGTGACCCTCGCATTAATCAATCTATCTGTCAACATTAGACCCAACTTCCAATCCTTGGCTTACTGAAACGCTTGGCACCCCAATTCGTTGTTTTTATATCAGAAACATTATACGATAGGTATGTGCTTTCCGAGTTTCTGCAATGGCAAACCATTGAAACCATCTTATCGAACTTTCCTTTATAAGGGGGAAATTTAATTTTAAACTTTTATTTAGTTTAGTTGAAAAAACTAGAGAATTCAGTAGACTTGCTTCGGCAAGAGACAAAATGAGAAGATAAATAAAAGACACAAAAACGTTAAATAAATAAATGATACGGTGCGAGGGCTTAAAAAAGCTTAGCTACACCTTACGCAGACATAACTGAACAAGCTCACGGAGCTTTAGATAAAAACAACTCAATAAATCCCCAGCGTAAACCCCCGTGCTAATCTTAGGCAGGGTTGCAAGGGTGATAGAAGCTGGGGGTGAGAAAGACAAGGAAATAATTGGATTTTAATGGAAAAACGACATTTAGCTAATAGGAAACAGAGCTGTTGTGAAAATATGCCATGCTACCTTGTTAAGTCTACGTCCCGAGAAAATTGGAAAAAGTTTCCAATGCAGAATGGATGCAACACGTTAGGCAGGGATAAAGAGAGACAAGAGACAGACAGGTTGGATCAAATCAGATACAGGAGTGATGGAAATGAAAAAGGAAAACTGTCGATAATGTTACAAGAGAATGAGAAAAGACGAACGAAACAAACGAGATAAAGATAACATGAAAAAAGGGGGGAGTGTCGAACTCAAAGAAAAAGTTGATTTGAAAGATGTCATCACTACTTTAAACATCGCATTCCGAGCGTCACTTAACACCTTAAATGAGGAATTACCTAGCATTGTAACAAACATAACAAAGATACACTCATCGCCATAGATATACAAGTCAGTATCCTAACACACATACTATCTTGACTAACACAAATGATGATAGGTATATTTCAGACCAATGTAAATTCTACCACGTTCTCAGAACACGTGTCAAAGTAATAGAAACTGTATTAGGTACAGCTCTACAACTGGTACATGCACGATTCAATATTAATTCTAATTGATATGAATATGATACATTGATACAGTTAATCCAAATGACTGGGCTACCAATCCCAAATTTATAAATCTGGACTGCTATGGAGGTGTGTATTATTAAGATAGCGATGATACATGAAAATTAATTGGAATGTCAAAGAATATCATCGAAACCTGCAACACTGTCCTGCTGGGTAGGAATCCATATTTGTGAACAAGTGCATATCAGGAGATGCGATTCATTGTTTGTTTCCAAGGGTGCTTTGTCCTTACGTTTTGTCAAAGAGCTACGTCAGACACAGTAAGTATGTACTTCATATGTACACAAAGAACCAAGGGCTTTTGTAGTAGCGTTCATTAACGTTGTTTCACGTTGCTTTCATACAAAATTGCATCATGAGTAACGCAAAGTCATGTAATTTTAGCTGGCAAAGAATGGCAAATATCACAACAATGCTATACAAAGAACTATGTTCAGTAAATTTACAACGTATCAATACAATACCTAAGCAAACGTTTTTAATTACACTGACGTTGTACGTTAAGTACTGATACAGATTACCCAATGACCACAAAGTACTGGAACGTTAGGACATTTTAACAATTTATGATAAAATGTTGTGATTCTCAAGCCAAGTTAAAAGCGGGTCGAATTGCTTTTAGATTTAGACCAACCCCACTTGTTGGCTAGATTCCCTTTAGGGCCAAATTCCCTTTAGGGATGAGCTATTCATTTTGACTTGGGCATTTGTTAATAAGCTATTGTTTGTTTCCAGAATTTTGTTACCTAAAACCGTTCAAAAAAAATGCGTTTCCGGAAGTTTACAAACACCCTGTATATTATCTAGGAATTGAACCCAGTCCATATTTTTGTTTTAATAATTTATTATTTTAATTTTACCATCTGACACGCAGCAGTAGTGGAATATAATATATGCTGAAAACACAAGAGAGAAGCAGGAGGGGACGTCAGTAAGCGTGAAAAAGTTGATTCAGGTGTCTTATAGGTGCCTGTGGCTTGTGGGATCACTCGTAGGGTAGGAAGTAGGAATATGCCTAATACCCTACCGAAGGGATATGCGTAACTATGTATACCTACTAGCGCACGAAGAATTGGAAGCAGCGAAATACTAGAAGCTTATGCCAATTTGCCAATTGAGAACGCATAAGTACTTTGAAAGGCAATATTGTAAATTGTAAGCACTTACATCTTGCATTTTAACATGTTTCATCTAATTGAAATGGAACATGAGTCCTTGAATTTAACATCGAATTCCAGAATATTGGCGGCAACGAATGGAGATATGTGATGGAAAAACTGAGGCCATAGATCAGTGAGATTCCAATGATACACACCTAGTATGTTAACCTACCTTGACAATTGATGAGCCAAACTCTAAAACCACTGAACTTGGGAAAATGGAACTATTAAAGAATTGTGTGAAGAATCTTGTCACTCCTGCCACTCTAGAAAGCAAAGAAACACTTACCAAAGATTTGAATTAATTTCTCATCATTTTCATACTTAAAGAAAATACTGCTCCAAACAACTCACCTGAAATCAGAGAGAACAACAAAAATATTATCAAACACTGAAAGTCTTCAAAAGTTAATCAATGCTAGGAATATAAAAAAAGTATAGGGGTAATGAAACAAAAACCATTTTCTAAACATTCATTCATTTCAAACAATTCTGTGTAAAAGTAATTGAGTTTAATCTTGAGGTCTCATTGAACTTAAAACCACAGCCACAATAATACGAGTAACAAAACACTGAAAACTGGTTTACTCTCGGCACAAAGACTATAATATATACGAGTATGTTCTATGTTCATTGACTCTTGATACTTTACTCACTTCTTTACTGTACCGAATAATCTCATTATTTACCATGTTCATGTACTCGTACATATGTAACGTTTCAAGTCCTCAGGATCCAGAATTCAAAATCTAAAGAAGAACTCCTAATAATGTGATTCATTCTGTTAAGTTCGATTTTACTGAGTTATCATCTTGGTTGTTAGCAACCCCATGAATAAAACACAACAGGCAGGGGATATGGGCAGCACCGTGTTCTAGGGAGAAGCAAGCAAATTACTCTGATTAGAAATAATTAGTCATCATTTTATAAATTAGTGTGAACAATCGAGGTTATGACCACATGTTCCACTGTTACCACTCTCAGAGGGTTACCAAAACATGGATGTTCTTTTTTTCTGCTGACTGCGTGCCTTGGTTAGTTCCTATCACCCAAGACGATACGAAGTCACGGTAGAATGCTCCTAGGTACCACGAGTGTGTACAGATTACCCAATGACCACAAAGTACTGGAACGTTAGGACATTTTAACAATTTATGATAAAATGTTGTGATTCTCAAGCCAAGTTAAAAGCGGGTCGAATTGCTTTTAGATTTAGACCAACCCCACTTGTTGGCTAGATTCCCTTTAGGGCCAAATTCCCTTTAGGGATGAGCTATTCATTTTGACTTGGGCATTTGTTAATAAGCTATTGTTTGTTTCCAGAATTTTGTTACCTAAAACCGTTCAAAAAAAATGCGTTTCCGGAAGTTTACAAACACCCTGTATATTATCTAGGAATTGAACCCAGTCCATATTTTTGTTTTAATAATTTATTATTTTAATTTTACCATCTGACACGCAGCAGTAGTGGAATATAATATATGCTGAAAACACAAGAGAGAAGCAGGAGGGGACGTCAGTAAGCGTGAAAAAGTTGATTCAGGTGTCTTATAGGTGCCTGTGGCTTGTGGGATCACTCGTAGGGTAGGAAGTAGGAATATGCCTAATACCCTACCGAAGGGATATGCGTAACTATGTATACCTACTAGCGCACGAAGAATTGGAAGCAGCGAAATACTAGAAGCTTATGCCAATTTGCCAATTGCAGTCTCTTGTGCAAAGTTTTGCAACATATGCAAGGTAACAAAAACTTTGATAACGTCTAGAATGTATGGCAAGGTGTGAAATTATAATGTTCTAAAAATAGACCAATTAAATGACCAATAAGACTAAACGTTTAAAATGTTCATTGATTTTAACTTTTAACAATACATGGAGAGTGCATAGCTTTCGCTTGCTTTGAAAGCTCTTTTCATCTCGAGACGTGAACTTCATGGGCTTCAATTTTCTCTTCAAACTTCAACTACACTCTCATCTGTTACCCAAGCATTCACAAGTTCAGAACAAAAGCAACCAATGAAAGGTACAAAACTGACAAAAGCAAGTACAAAAGCTTCCATTTAAATTACCAACAGGTACAAACTACACACTCTTTTCAGTTGAACACAGTTTGAATAAAAAGGTAACTAATGTTCCTCCAAGTCTATACATATGTCTACAGATGATATAGGAGGTGTTTAGAAAGGCATCACAGATACAGAGTACCTATGTGTGCCACTCTGCCATTAGAATCATATCGTACACACATCATGTTTCAAGTAAGCTTTCTTCTGATTATTCTGATCCACACAATTGATTCTGATTTCGTTCCTCACGACTTGGAAACATGATCCTATTGAACACATAAGTGCATAGAAGATCATAGACCATAATCACAGCGCTTCCATTTAAATTACCAACAGGTACAAACTACGAACTCTTTTCAGTTCGAAACAGTTTGAATAAATGGGTAGCTTATATGTTCCTCCAAGTCTATACATATGTCTACAGAGGATATAGGAGGTGTTTAGAAAGGCATCACAGATACAGAGTACCTATGTGTGCCACTCTGCCATTAGAATCATATCGTACACACATCATGTTTCAAGTAAGCTTTCTTCTGATTATTCTGATTTCTGATCCACACAATTGATTCTGATTTCGTTCCTCACGACTTGGAAACATGATCCTATTGAACACATATGTAAGTGCATAGAAGATCATAGACCATAATCACAGCAATGGAATACACCGCAATTCACAGACACTCCATATAGGATATACGATAGTCAAACTAATTGAGCCCTTATTAGCATTCGACATACAGGGTTCTTCTGGATATCTACCAGAGACATTTGAAGAGTCAGAGGTTCCTGTTGGAATTCTTCTGACCTTTTCAATCAGGTCATCGCGTTTCAATCGCAAACTCCTAGTTCCCGTTACACTTCCACTTGTTAACGCAACACGGAGAATGGAGACGTCACATGGATGGAGAATATACCGTTGCTTCCATCATATTAGAAGTCGATTGAATAGCATGACAATGTTGTGAAGGTGTGTAGCGTCTGGAAACAGATACTCTGGAAGTGTTGGGAGTCTGTATTTCTATGATTCTGCTCTAGTTGTGTTCAATATTTGCTCACATTTATCAGATTCGTTTGACTGATTCAGAGCACGGATCCGAGCTGTGCAATTAGAAAGTATTTCACCGTTGTATTCATTGCCCCTTGATATAAGCTTGTTGAGATTAGGAGTTCCTCCTTTACTTCAACATCACGACCTAGGTACAACGTTCTCAGGGGTTTCCAGCCTTTATTGGCAGACAGTTGCATCTTGTCGTAATGACACATGGTTTGATGAGAATCGCGAAGAACTTACTAGTCATCTACCTTCCTGGATAGATCCTTTTCAGAATAGTCAAAGAGATAAATATGTAGAACCTACCTAATATTAATAAATATTATTAAAATTAATAGTTATCCATTCAGAAATTATTTCTTCCTCGATAAATACAACGACCGAGTAAACAAAGAATCGACTTCTCAGTTTGCTGCCCGATCTAACGAAGAGATAATTGCACCAATCTCATAAAAACTGCGATAAATCTGAAATATTATGCTCTTCTTATTTATTAAATCTGAGATATAATTAAAGCAATTTTATAGTTATCCATTCAGAAATTATTTCTTCCTCGATAAATACAACGACCGAGTAAATAAAGAATCGACTTCTCAGTTTGCTGCCCGATCTAACGAAGAGATCTCATAAATTGCACCAATCTCATAAAAACTGCGATAAATCTGAAATATTATGCTCTTCTTATTTATTAAATCTGAGATATAATTAAAGCAATTTGTACGAAACTGAATTATTTCTAGGAACGGAATAAAAATATTTCACATTTCTTCTGAAGCATTGAAAATTCCTCTGGTATAATGAGCTTTTGCTTTCACGCTAATGGGGTAGTATATTTTTCAATTAATTTATTTTTTAACGATGGATCGTTTTTAGCAATGGATAATAGGCGCAAGATTTGATCTAATTTCAATTTAGATCCAATCTTGCGATTTTTCAACTAGAGTAATAATCACAGGGTAATGACCTGAAGATTTGCTGTTGGGTTTAGATCGCGAGTATCTGAACTCTATGCCATTGTAACCACAAAAATCTACATAGGAAACAAACGATAGTTTTGGAACGACCTTCACTACGCCTGGAGCCAAATACAATCCATGTTTATGCTGATGATGTCATAGGTTATTTCCATGAATCATGTTCATTCATCCAAATCTATGTTATTCATCCATTCATCTCAGGATTCTGAGGTAACAAATATGTGTAAGAATAGAGACAGAGTAGTGTTAACCATGCCTATGTATTTAAGTTACTAAGAAATTTGAAAACTCACTAATTCACTATTTTCATTTATTAAAAAAAGATTTCTCATTTTGTTCTGGTATTGGCACCATATTATTGTCAAAATATTAAGTTTCATTTCCTGATTGACAGTTATTTTCATTATTGATTTGAATCTGGTTTTGCCTGTTTTGTGTTGTCTTGTCAGGTCAAGTTCAGTTCATATTGGCCGACGTTGATTTTTGGTGTGAATAAAAATAATGATTCTATACTGCAATTTTGATGGTGTCTATCTTCCCAGTATTCTATCCTTTTCGGACTTTTATTAAATTTCTGCTAAGACCTACGACTAGGACTATGAATAAAATGTGATTTTAAAATCATTCTCTTCGAAACCTGTGTACTTCACATGTCTAGTTTACAGTCAGTTGTGTTCGCGTTATAATCCCCAGTATTTTCTGAGCCTAATGAATATGTTTCCGACAAAATCGTCATCATTAAGTATCATCTGATAATTCTGAGACATGTGCACCAAATAACACTTAGCGTGTGAAAAACTTATGAGGCTTCAAGTTTTTTATGGTGCCAGCATGAAGTTTCTCATTCATTTTACTTGGATTTTTAAGTGTCAAATGTAGTTATAAAGAGGATTAATTTATATAAATAATGTTATCTTTGATGATCTGACGGAATTAGATAGATAAGAGATTCATTTCATAATATTTGAAAATTCTTCAAAATCAAGGTTTTTTACAACATAGACAGCTTTTATGTTGTTACGTTGAACTATCTTCCCATTGTTGGTGGTACAATGGTCGCTGTGAGTCCCTGACAACAATGGCATCTGGCACGGAATCCCTAATAGTGAACTAGTAGGTAGACAAAAAAAAAAAGACCCAGGTTCTGGGTTCAAGTTCAAATACCCCCCACACGTTTTCAATTAAAGAGGACAATTCCAAGACACACTTACATTGAAATCGAGACTAAAACGATGTAACATATTCAAATGAGCACCGTAACGTAAACAAACCCCTACCCGTATGTCGTAAATGTCGCCCGTTACCTACCTATAGATTTAACTATGTGTCATTATTTATTAATGTTAATTTCGAGAACCATTTTTTCTCCAATTGCTAGATGGTTTCTCAACTTATAGAAGTGTTTTATACAAACCTAGGTAGGTATACTGCCATCATGAGTTTTGAAAACCGTACAAACACAACGAGGTATGATACAAAACTGCACAGCCCACAGGTCAGTTTTCATCAGTTGGACTGAAGCTAGGGCTTTTTAGCAGACCATTGACTCATTCTAGTGCCAATTTAGTACTGTGAATACAAGTAGATCGTCTTTTAGTGGATTGGACCAATAGAATATGTCCTTCAACAACACTTTGACAAATCTAAATATTGTATACTGCCATCATGAGTTTTGAAAACCGTACAAACACAACGAGGTATGATACAAAACTGCACAGCCCACAGGTCAGTTTTTATCAGTTGGACTGAAGCTAGGGCTTTTTAGCAGACCATTGACTCATTCTAGTGCCAATGTAGTACTGTGAATACAAGTAGATCGTCTTTTAGTGGATTGGACCAATAGAATATGTCCTTCAACAACACTTTGACAAATCTAAATATTTTCAGAGTCAATTTTGAGCAGCCTTCATTATGTTCTTCATTTAACCAAACAGCATCAATTATGGGCTGTAGAATAGTGTACACTATTATGCTCTGGTGAGAATTATTTCTATGATACAACAGTGGACCATGTAATGAGACATTGTACGTGTACTGCGTACAGTCTATTGTTATCATTTGTGAGTCATGATACCTGGCTAACAGAAACAGAAGGTTTAAGTTTACAGCTATTCGTAATTATTACGAGCCGTTACTCGTTACTTTCCTCATTTGTCTTTTTCCATACCTGGGTAGTTGGTTTTTTCGATTATTTCTATGATACAACAGTGGACCATGTAATGAGACATTGTACGTGTACTGCATACAGTCTATTGTTATCATTTGTGAGTCATGATACCTGGCTAACAGAAACAGAAGGTTCAAGTTTACAGCTATTCGTAATTATTACGAGCCGTTACTCGTTACTTTCCTCATTTGTCTTTTTCCATACCTGGGTAGTTGGTTTTTTCTCCATTTAACTCAGAATGAAACTTTTGTATATCTTTGGAGCACGTTGTATGTTCATAGTCAACTGGTTATAGTGCTCGACTTCACTGGCAATCCCCACTAGTCGTATTTAGCAAGTTTCATTTCTCAAGTATATCATTAAGATCTTCAAGATAGCATTTCGATCTTCAATCAGATCTGATCATATTTGCCTGATTGCGAACGTATGTAGTTTCCGACGCGACGCCCGTCTTGCCAAAGTTTCCATTCGCAGCTATTTAATATTCAAACCATTATAGCATTTACATTCAACACAGTTTCCGACGCGACGCCCGTCTTGCCAAAGTTTCCATTCGCAGCTATTTAATATTCAAACCATTATAGCATTTACATTCAACACAATATAATTACTGTTATTATCTATCTGATAGGTAATATACATAACACATTCCGCGATCTCACAATGTAACTTCTGGGAAGAAAATCCACCATGGATTGTTTCAACACGGCCTTCTTTTAACTCGGGGAATAATTTCTTACAGCTCTTTGTTCTTGGTGACTGATACCGAGTTGAGAAATACTTCATTGTTTGTTTTATAAACAGGAGTTAATTAAGTTTCTATTCCAGACTGGTGTTCGATAAATGACCGCATTGATTTTAAAAATAACTTTGCCTTCGAACAAGTCTCTAGATTATCTTGAAAATAAGGAAGTGTTTTGGTTTATTAGCCTTTTACGGAATGACGTTTGAAAAGAACAGATATACAGATAATTCAATTCACCACGCGTCCAAGTTTTAGTCCTGTGAATACTGAAGTCAAAAAAGTTGAATGTCTTCTGTTGAAGCTTAATTAATCAAGTGAATACATTTTTCTTATTTTTATTCTCTTGTTCATGTTTCTCGAGAGAAACAAAGTTGTACAAATAATGAAAATTAAATAAATTACTTCAGAAACTGATAGCAATTGAAATGATTATTTAACATAATTTCATATCTATATTAAAATAACGGACATATTTCGGATTAGAAATTGACATGAGGATAAGAATAAGATAGAGGAGAACATACTTTGAACTTTTATTCACCAAGTACGAATTTTTTTCAAGTGAAGATATTTTTTCTTTTTTTTATCCTCTTGTTCATTTTTCTCGAGAGAAACAAAAATATAAATATTCTACAAATAATGAAAATTAAATAAATAACTTCAGAAACTGATAGCAATTGAAATGATTATTTAACATAATTTCATATTTATATTAAAATAACGGATATATTTCGGATTAGAAATTGACATGAGGATAAGAATAAGATAGAGGAGAACATACTTTGAACTTTTATTCACCAAGTACGAATTTTTTCGGGAGAAAATCCACCATGGATTGTTTCAACCTTTCAACACGGCCTTCTTTTAAACTCGGGGAATAATTTCTTATAGCTCTTTGTTCTTGGTGACTGATACCGAGTTGAGAAATACTTCATTGTTTGTTTTATAAACAGGAGTTAATTAAGTTTCTATTTCAGACTGGTGTTCGATAAATGACCGCATTGATTTTAAAAATAACTTTGCCTTCGAACAAATTTCAAGATTATCTTGAGAATAAGGAAGTCGTTTTGGTTTATTAGCCTTTTACGGAATTACATTTGAAAAGAACAGATAATTCAATTCACCACGCGTCCAAGTTTAAGTCCTGCCAGCCTAGTTAGCTTAGTTGGTAGCGCGTCTGCCTTGTAAGCGCTAGGCCGCGGGTTCGATTCCCGCCCGGGGCGGATTTTATCCTGATGGGATAATGTTCGTTCTCGGAACGGCTGGCTTTCTCCTATCCTGTCTTCCTTCTCTCCTCGATTTCGGGACGATAAGACCATAGCAGTTAAAGTTCCCTCTGTCAAACCTTAATTTCTTACAGCTCTTTGTTCTTGGTGACTGATACCGAGTTGAGAAATACTTCATTGTTTGTTTTATAAACAGGAGTTAATTAAGTTTCTATTCCAGACTGGTGTTCGATAAATGACCGCATTGATTTTAAAAATAACTTTGCCTTCGAACAAGTCTCTAGATTATCTTGAAAATAAGGAAGTGTTTTGGTTTATTAGCCTTTTACGGAATGACGTTTGAAAAGAACAGATATACAGATAATTCAATTCACCACGCGTCCAAGTTTTAGTCCTGTGAATACTGAAGTCAAAAAAGTTGAATGTCTTCTGTTGAAGCTTAATTAATCAAGTGAATACATTTTTCTTATTTTTATTCTCTTGTTCATGTTTCTCGAGAGAAACAAAGTTGTACAAATAATGAAAATTAAATAAATTACTTCAGAAACTGATAGCAATTGAAATGATTATTTAACATAATTTCATATTTATATTAAAATAACGGATATATTTCGGATTAGAAATTGACATGAGGATAAGAATAAGATAGAGGAGAACATACTTTGAACTTTTATTCACCAAGTACGAATTTTTTCTACCCATACGAGAATATGTAATTATATTTTGATGCAGATTAAAAAAAAAAATCAGGTTTGAAAAAAGTCCAAGTCAAACTTTAGGAGTGGAAAGTTCATTTTGGTGAGCATCCAAAAATCCGAATTCCAAAACCTACGGTCTTCAACGTGTAGCAATCCTACGCTAAGAATGTGAGAGTACTTAATCCTCTCTCGTATTGGTACTTGATACTAATCATGCCAAAGTGGTACCTTAAATATACCTAAGAGGCAAAATTCTTGTACGAGGATATTCTTAACAAGCACTTACTGCTCATGCGTAGGACCAAAACACATGATTGTATTGAGGCTAATGATCAACATTTAAGCTTATGCCAATTTAGAATTTTAGTGGGTAAAAAATAATGCACAAGAGAATCGAATCTAATGAAAGGTTCTGGTGATTTGGCAAACACGCAACTGAAGTGATCAATGTGGTAGAAAATGCCTCAGGCACTCACCACGCCTAGAAGTTATGTTCAAAATAAGTTCACATGTATACATATCCCTATGACTATTAAGAGATCATTGATGAAAATATTAACTAATCGATAAGTTTGAGTTATCGTAACTACCAACGAAGATCTGAAAGTTAATAGTAGTTTAATTCTAAGTAGATTAATAATGAAAAAAAAATAATAAGCTCCTTATGTTTCTATCAAAGAAATGACGCATCTATTGATGTTATTAATTCTAAAAGTTTCACATAAGCCTTGTTTTCCTTAATTTTTCTCAAGCGGCAGAACTTTCGGTTCCCCCCACTGCCGGTAACTCCACTTGCATTTAAAGTTTAAACGTATCCATCTGTGTCCTACCCCAAACTTTATTCCATCCATCAAAAAGTTCTCAATCCTCCTACTCTTAACTTTACTCCCTACAGCTTCCAAGTGCCAATATTGTCTTATGAAAATGAGAAGGTTTCAATCCCTAAATTTAACGACTGTACAAAGCGTTTAGTACTTTAGGTCTTTCAAAAATTTCGTTCTTCAAAATAAGATTCACAAACCCGTCTACACTCAGAATTTCTAGAAACTCATAGACTTTTCAATACCTGAGTTAACTGATATACCTAATCAAACTTTAGAAAACAATAACAATAATTATCCTAGAAATAAATTAAATAATAAAAGCTCTACATGAAGGTGAAAAATCATGAAGTTTTTAAGACACTGACACGCAACTAAAGACTCCTCCATGTCCTCTCCTCTCCAGTCTGTACCTCCTCTTTCCACGATCTCTATCGCCTCTTATTCCAAAAGTCTCGAAGCTCAAAGTTCTAAAAGTTTTATTGACTGCAGATACAGTCGTGTCTGGAGTAGCAGACATTTGTGAAGCCGGCACGCACATCAGAACAATGGTAAAGCCATTAGGTGAGGTTATTAGAGACTGTGGTACAAACAAAACCGCATTACTCCCAATAGTGTGGGCGTTGGGGAATACAAAATGGTTTTTTAAGGTCAAAGGCAACTTTGCTTGAAAATATTCACACTGTAGATGTGGCACTGGATCAGCTGGATCTGTGGCAAATCCTAATCTGAGAATTCATAAAATGTAATATGAAGGAATATTAATCCTTGCATCCTCAACTCCGAGAGTTTCTTAGATGCAAGGCATTGTTACTTTCATCGCTGAATTGTCAGGGACTCATCTACCCAGGTTTAGACATTTATCAAAATGGTTCCCTGAGAGCCCCATGTCCACCATGGATAAAGAATACAGCGTTGTTAGTAGCAAACTTTTCAAAATGGTAGATGGCACACAATCGCGACATGATCAGGAAGTCCAATGAACATGCTGAAAGTTTTGGTATTCTCATTACTAAATCGTCAAATCAAACTTTCTCTTGTTAACAAAGACATATTTTGCAGGAAAAAAGTTCATTATAAATTAAAATGAAACGTCTCTCATATTTTTTTTTTTGTCTCAGTTGATAATTAGGCTGTCGAGTCACGCAATGAGTTTCTCATAATTTATGTCGCCTTCTTGTTCTAATCAATGGACATTGGGTATAATGGCAATCAATAACAATGGATTCTATTCTTATAAGACTTAACCGTATTATTAAACTAATAGCGTGTTACAAGCACATGGTCAGATCGGTTTTGTTGCTCACATAATTGATAGTTTTAACCGATGATTTAAGTCCAAAGTGGGCTCTAGCCAGTAAATTGGTCCAGCTTAGTTACAACACCTTGTTGTGCTGGGTTTATAATGAGTACCTACCATTCTAGGAGTTACCTATACTGATGTTTCCGTTTTTGTATCTTCATTCTGTAATATTTATTACTGCATTTTATCATTACTACAGTTTACTAGACATGTCCACTGGATATGAGAGTCATTCTTTCATGAACTTCTCTAGAGGTTTCAAGTCTTTGATGAGTCAGGTCAAAATATAGTGTGTAAAACTGTGAATAACTGACTTCCGACTTCTAAATACAAGGAGTTATTCACTTCAAAGAGTTTAGTATTTAATAACTTACTAATACATATCGTACATACTTGTTCTGTCTTATTCAATGGAGTGGCATATCGGGCACCAGTTCTTATAAATCAGACCCTTTTATTATAATATGATAGGTATACTACTTATACCTATAATCCCTGCTTTCTACATGTAAGAGTATGATTCTAACAGTGTCCATCATCTTTAGTGTACTACTAGCTACTGGTTTAACTTCCAGAGGTAGGTGGTCCATATCCAATGACTTGGTCGTTCTTATGGTTTATGGTCTGATGAGTTTTCTTTGTTTTGGTTCTGTTTTGAAACAGAAGATGATGTTTGAGAATGAGAACCATCTCGAGCATGAACATGGACATGCTTACTTAGAACAATTCTTTGTGTATGAATTATATCACATTTTGAATGTACCTTAACATGTAGTACAATATCCTAATACTGTTGTTCCCATACAAGTCATCTTGGATTATCTTCTTTTCAACTTTCGTCTTTTCTGGAGTGGGATCCACCAATGGGGTATTTGTGAGTTTCCTCAAAGATTTCAATTCTCCGAGTTTAAAGAATTTGATTGGAAATATTGCCTCTTTTCGTCCACCTGATCAACGTGATGATGTGCCAGGAAGTCAGCTGTTTTACTGCTACAAAAGAAACAGTATAAAAAGAAAGGGAAAAAATGTAGGTACATTATCTATATTCAACAAATATAGAGCTGTAGGCAAAGAATATACAAAGACGTTCATTGACGAACTGACATCTTCAATAAGTCACCCTTCAAACTTGGAAGGGTGTGAGGAGGAGGGAAGGGGGGACGTAACGGGTGATTAATAACTGACTTTCGACTTCTAAATACAAGGAGTTATTCAAAGAGTTTAGTATTTAATAACTTACTAATACATACTTGTTCTGTCTTATTCAGTGGAGTGGCATATCGGGCACCAGTTCTTATAAATCAGACCCTTTTATTATAATATGGGTAGGTATACTACTTCCACCTATAATCCCTGCTTTCTACATGTAAGAGTATGATTCTAACAGTGTCTATCATCTTTAGTGTACTACTAGCTACTGGTTTAACGTCCAGCGGTAGGTGGTCCATATCCTATGACTTGGTCGTTCTTATGGTTTATGGTCTGATGAGTTTTCTTTGTTTTGGTTGTTTTGAAATAGAAGATGATGTTTGAGAATGAGAACCATCTCGAGCATGAACATGGACATGCTCACTTAGAACAATTCTTTGTATATGAATTATATCACATTTTGAATGTACCTTAACATGTAGTACAATATCCTAAAACTGTTGTTCCCATACAAGTCATCTTGGATTATCTTCTTTTCAACTTTCGTCTTTTCTGGAGTGGGATCCACCAATGGGGTATTTGTGAGTTTCCTCAAAGATTTCAATTCTCCGAGTTTAAAGAATTTGATTGGAAATATTGCCTCTTTTCGTCCACCTGATCAACGTGATGATGTGCCAGGAAGTCAGCTGTTTTACTGCTACAAAAGAAACAGTATAAAAAGAAGGGGAAAAAATGTAGGTACATTATCTATATTCAACAAATATAGAGCTGCAGGCAAAGAATATACAAAGATGTTCATTGACGAACTGACATCTTCAATAAGTCACCCTTCAAACTTGGAAGGGTGTGAGGAGGAGGGAAGGGGGGACGTAACGGGTGATTTCCAAGGAACCAAGTTCAGGTAGACAAAAATTTCAGCAAATTTTACTCAAGTGTCGAAAAAATACTAATATTTATTACTGCATTTTATCATTACTACAGTTTACTAGACATGTCTACTGGATATGAGAGTCATTCTTTCATGAACTTCTCTAGAGGTTTCAAGTCTTTGATGAGTCAGGTCAAAATATAGTGTGTAAAACTGTAACACAACAACCTAGGTCACGAACTTTCAATTCATTTACATTAGGATCTCATTTTATTCAGTTCGTTTACAAGTTCTTATTCTTCTTCTTTATTGCAACTTTTAGACAAGTGGGAGGATTAGGATTAAGACAGGACTACATATTTGAAAGCATAACAGATATATTCATATACGTCAAATATTATGACAAACTCCTTGGGCTGTGGGGAGTGCCCATGTTGGACGTGTCAAAGTTTTGATTGAAAGTCTTACAGACTAGGTGGGAGGGTTCCCCAACAAAACCGTGTTTGAAAACATCCAATGGGGAATCACAACCGATTCCGAGGAGCCAAGTGAATCTGCATTCAAGTAAGTTGGAATCCATATGGCCAAGTTGTGTCGCCTGTGCTGTTAACCGAAAAAAAAGTATTAATCACTGTCTACTTTTCTAAGGGGGGACAATTTGGTATGTAGAAAGTACATACACACATTAGAAAAAAATAAATTAGATTTATCAAAAGTTCTACCTAACTTTTTAAGGGCTTTAATATTATCCGTCCTGCACGACGTTTAATGGAGACGAGGGTCAAAGCAATTAGACGGCAGAAAAAATAAACCTTGACACACCAATCATACTATTTATAATTTTATGAAGGACATATAGGAGGGTGGGGGTATCAGGGAGTTATACAAAGTACAAGTCGGAGGTCAGGCGTTTATGCTTCATGACAACAAAGAGCTCATACCATGTAACATACATTATGCAGTAAATTGTTCGAGGCTCTCATAAAATAGTAAAAGCTGCTGAATTGCAGTTGTTGGGCTCTTAAAATAATAATTGATGTTACCCTCGAAAAAGTAGATACCAAATAAGGAGCCATTTTTAATTCCTCATTTCCGCAAAACATCCAAATTCCGGTATTGATTTATTTCTTATGCCTTTTTGCCATAGAGAATTGATACTTGATAGCATTATTGCTTCAAGCATATCGGAGTACTTTGTTTACTTAGGAGTGAAGAAAGAAAGGATAAGGTAAAGCATGGATGCACAAAAGAAAGTTTTTCAGCTTTTCTCACTATTCAATGTCAAATGTACACAATTTGATGTACTCGTACAAATGATAAGTATCGAACAATAATAATATTATGGCAATATGAAATAAGGGGAAAGCTCTCCTACCTCCCAAGCTTTATTAGGAATTGTAACGGGTGATTGGGTTTTAACTTTTCCAAACTTGAGGTTAGAAAGGTCTACCGAAATTGTGTACGCAAAAGTCTCGGCTTTCGGCTTCCAGGTAAGATGGGGGAAATATGGGGAGCCACGTGTGAGGGGATGGTTGTCATGGAGACGCTACAGGGGGGTTAAAATAACGTTTTTCTAATGGCATTTCCACAGTACAGAAGGAAAACTCGTTTTAAAAAATAAAATATAATTCAATTTAATTCTAGCAGGGTGCCGGAAATGGTAAATTTCTTAGGGCACCCACTATTTGCTACTGACGCTCGTAACTCATAAGGTAATAAGGTTTGGCTGTTTGGTGAGAGAATGACCTGACTGCTGTTCTAGAAGTGGCATACGTTTTTTCCATTAACAATGTTTATATTTCAATTTTATTGCTTGTTATCACGAAAAACTCTTATGAAGTCATCCACGTCTCAACTCTCAAGAGTGAAATATCTCGGTTTAATAGATCTCAATTGAGTGCCAAGGTTTCTGCATGGTGTTAGATGTGGGTCATGAAGTCATGTTTTTGTTTAGACTAGGATGTGTCAAGCAAATAACGCCAAGTAGTTGATTCTCATGGCAAGTCAAGTGTATTCATGACATGTGGAGAGAGATTTTGCTATCACACAATTTGCTTTGAGCACTTTACTGTTTCAAAAATGCTCTTCAGTTAGAACTTCAGTCACAATATACTGTATCACAGAACAAACATTCAACACATTATCTTTTACTGATTTTACTTGAGGAAAATGGATATAATGTAACCCTTTTACACATCGGATTTGTATTAGAAAAGAAAGTTGCAATGTCTGGGATCACATCATGGGAAGTCTGCTAATGAAAGAGGAAATAATAATTTACAAAGACCAAGTCAACATCTGATGAGATATACAGATAAAAGCTTTGAATGATGTACTCGTATAAATGATAAGTATCGAACAATAATAATATTATGGCAATATGAAATAAGGGGAAAGCTCTCCTACCTCCCAAGCTTTATTAGGAATTGTGATGAAGTTTTCATACTTTTCATTATGAGGGGGAAATTTTCCATCTGAAGGGCGGGTGCTGAGGGCAATAAAATACCGATGTCAATCTATGTTGTTATTATGAATTATTCAAAGCCCTTCTTGTTATGTCAGCAAATTGCGAGTTATCTGTGTGATCTTTCAAAGATGAGTAGTTACTGATTAACGCACGATAACGGAAGATTGTGTGTACGAGTATTACCTTTGACTTTCCGATGAGACTTGAGAGTTGCTGATTCTGTGATTTCTATTGTGAAATGATATTCACTCCAGGAAATCGGCTAATACAGAGCCACAGTCTAACAAAAGGGTGATAATAGTACTTCGTACTTCAATCTACTTACTCGAGAAGAGGTACTCGGGATTATTCAAGAATATGCAGCGAAAAAATAGTACTCACGAATCTGGACTTTCTGAATACCTCCCACCTAGTCTGTAAGACTTTCAATCAAAACTTTGACACGTCCAACATGGGCACTCCCCACAGCCCAAGGAGTTTGTCATAATATTTGACGTATATGAATATATCTGTTATGCTTTCAAATATGTAGTCCTGTCTTAATCCTAATCCTCCCACTTGTCTAAAAGTTGCAATAAAGAAGAAGAATAAGAACTTGTAAACGAACTGAATAAAATGAGATCCTAATGTAAATGAATTGAAAGTTCGTGACCTAGGTTGTTGTGTTACAGTTTTACACACTATATCCTAAACGAACTGAATAAAATGAGATCCTAATGTAAATGAATTGAAAGTTCGTGACCTAGGTTGTTGTGTTACAGTTTTACACACTATATGAAAATTGAGAATGATAAACTCGGAAACTAATAATTAAATTATTCACACAGGGAAATAACGGAAATTTCTCAAACAGTTCAAGTATTATTTATTATCAGGTATTTGTCATTTGTCAACGATATTTTGCTCGTCCTGAAAATGATAGACACAATGTTCCGTACCCCGCACCTATAGTTTCATTTCAAATTGATCAATATCGCAAAAGACACGGACCCTCCTTTAATGTACAAAGACCCGAGACAGATGTGGACTATCTCATCTCAATAATCAAGATCCATTGGAAGACATTACAGATAAAAAATTTGAGAATGATAAACTCGGAAACTAATAATTAAATTATTCACACAGGGAAATAACGGAATAACGGAAATTTCTCAAACAGTTCAATTATTATTTATTATCGGGTATTTGTCATTTGTCAACGATGGAATATTTTGCTCGTCTTGAAAATGATGGACACAGTGTACCGTACTTTCATGTCAAATTGATCAATATCGCAAAAGACATGGACCCTCCTTTAATGTACAAAGACCCGAGACAGATGTGGACTATCTCATCTCAATAATCAAGATCCATTGGAAGACATTACAGATAAATAATCAAATGAGAGGTATTGTGTTCTATGGATAGAATCAAGGAGCGTTTTATGAGCGGTTAGAGTAAATGGTTAAGAAGTATGAACGTACGTATGGAGAAAACATGTTGTGGTGTTAGGAGTTTTTACTATCATTTTTATTATTTTCTCGTCCTTGCCAATTTGCCATTACACTCATCTCAACATCAGGGGTGGACCAAAAATTGTTCGATAGTTAGAGTAAATGGTTAAGAAGTATGAACGTACGTATGGAGAAAACATGTTGTGGTGTTAGGAGGTTTTACTATCATTTTTATTATTTTCTCGTCCTTGCCAATTTGCCATTACACTCATCTCAACATCAGGGGTGGACCAAAAATTGTTCGAGGCTCTCATAAAATAGTAAAAGCTGCTGAATTGCAGTTGTTGGGCTCTTAAAATAATAATTGATGTTACCCTCGAAAAAGTAGATACCAAATAAGGAGCCATTTTTAATTCCTCATTTCCGCAAAACATCCAAATTCCGGTATTGATTTATTTCTTATGCCTTTTTGCCATAGAGAATTGATACTTGATAGCATTATTGCTTCAAGCATATCGGAGTACTTTGTTTACTTAGGAGTGAAGAAAGAAAGGATAAGGTAAAGCATGGATGCACAAAAGAAAGTTTTTCAGCTTTTCTCACTATTCAATGTCAAATGCACACAATTTGCTTTGAGCACTTTACTGTTTCAAAAATGCTCTTCAGTTAGAACTTCAGTCACAATATACTGTATCACAGAACAAACATTCAACACATTATCTTTTACTGATTTTACTTGAGGAAAATGGATATAATGTAACCCTTTTACACATCGGATTTGTATTAGAAAAGAAAGTTGCAATGTCTGGGATCACATCATGGGAAGTCTGCTAATGAAAGAGGAAATAATAATTTACAAAGACCAAGTCAACATCTGATGAGATATACAGATAAAAGCTTTGAATGATGTACTCGTATAAATGATAAGTATCGAACAATAATAATATTATGGCAATATGAAATAAGGGGAAAGCTCTCCTACCTCCCAAGCTTTATTAGGAATTGTGATGAAGTTTTCATACTTTTCATTATGAGGGGGAAATTTTCCATCTGAAGGGCGGGTGCTGAGGGCAATAAAATACCGATGTCAATCTATGTTGTTATTATGAATTATTCAAAGCCCTTCTTGTTATGTCAGCAAATTGCGAGTTATCTGTGTGATCTTTCAAAGATGAGTAGTTACTGATTAACGCACGATAACGGAAGATTGTGTGTACGAGTATTACCTTTGACTTTCCGATGAGACTTGAGAGTTGCTGATTCTGTGATTTCTATTGTGAAATGATATTCACTCCAGGAAATCGGCTAATACAGAGCCACAGTCTAACAAAAGGGTGATAATAGTACTTCGTACTTCAATCTAATCACAAAAAATTATGCGCACCCGTACAAAATAGGTACATAAAAAATAGGGGATATACAATAAAAGAATTATCCTACTCTATTACTGACGTATGACGTGCCAAATGTTCTATATGAAGATCATCTCGGAGATTTTCAAGTATCTTTCCAAGGAAGTTAATTCATTTCACGATTTCTCTCGAACAGTTTGTCTATTTTTTTATGAAATTGGGCAAAACGTTTGACAAACCAAAGAAATTTCCTCAGTAGCCAGTATAGTACTATAGTAGTTATCACTTTCCTGTACAGAACAGTTATCTCTACACACACTTCCTCCAATCATGTTTTTGTCATCAGTCTTTTTTTTATATATATGTCATTACTCATTACTACTTTTTAGGTAAGTAAGTAGGTAGAAAAGTTGGTTCTGTTCATTGTAACAACACTTCTTCATGAGAATCATGAGTTGATGAATGCAAGTAATCTTGAACGCACCATTATGGATTTCTCATGTTTCCATTGTTTATCATTCCACCACTAGGTGCGCTAGTGTCTTACTACTCCTTGCGCCATTGTTTACTGCTACATTGATATGTCACTATTTTCTCCTCACCTCACATCGAGGCTTGGTGGTCTAGGGGTATGATTCTCGCTTAGGGTGCGAGAGGTCCCGGGTTCAAATCCCGGCCAAGCCCAATTTTTTGCCAGCAGCTTTAAAAAAATTGTCATTTCAGACTTGCTGGATTTTCTGGCATCTGATTGCACACCTAGACCATAAAAGGAATATTCCTACCAAATTTCAGCTTTCTAGGTGTTGTGGTTCTAGAGATAGAGCGATCAGTGTGGAACTATGAACTGTGAACTGTGAATGGAGTGAATGGATCTCTTTCTTATAATATAAGATATTTCATTATTATTTGTTAGAAGACCTAAAATATCGTTGGATCTAAGGACTTGAACTCGTGTGTTTGAGGAAATTTAAAAGAAAAAAAAAATCATCAAACCTGAATTGATTAAATGTAAATGCGATGTTAGCTGATATACCTCTGATCAGATGGTGCATGTGTCACAATGTCACATCCACCAATGAAAGTTCCAATCATAGAAACATTGCCATTTTTGAACAGCGTATGATATCTGTTCTCTGACTTTCCGGTGTAGGTATTCTCTTATTTTTTCAGTCTACCTGTTTATTTATAATTAGAATTTGCCGTGTCCTCTATGAGTTCAAAATATGAACCGGAAATTAATCATAACTAAAAATGAAACAGATTGATGTTGGTTTACTTCTAATATATGTAGGTAGGTGCTAATACTAATTCTGCCATAAACATGGACAAAACTAGCTCATGGTTACATGTCACTGTTCCACAAACCTGGGAACAAAAACAGTACCTACTTGGAAATTCACAAGTTAATAGTTACTACAGCTTCCACTATAAACATAAAACCATCATTCCTAAACTATATTTACCATCACTCCTAAACCGTATTTATTAAAAACCCCTTATGTACAAATGTACATATAAAGTATAAACTGAAGGAAAACAATTAATTGTATACCCCGCTCCGAATTATCTTTTACGAAACTATTACGTCATGTTGTATCCAGAACAGTTAAAAACTTACCCTGGATGTCAAAGGTCGTTGGGGTTAATAGCCACTATAAACATAAAACCATCATTCCTAAACTATATTTACCATCACTCCTAAACCGTATTTATTAAAAACCCCTTATGTACAATGTACATATAAAGTATAAACTGAAGGAAAACAATTAATTGTATACCCCGCTCTGAATTATCTTTTACGAAACTATTACGTCATGTTGTATCCAGAACAGTTAAAAACTTACCCTGGATGTCAAAGGTCGTTGGGGTTAATACAGAAGTTTATTGCCAATAAAGAAGCCCACAAACAAACACAAATTAGTTTCAATTGTGTAAAGGTAAGGGAGGCACAAAGAAAGAGGATGTGCCCCCACCCTTTTACACGGAAAGTTTGTCATAAAATGATCCCCGACCCTGCCCAGGAAGGGAAGATTTACCTGAAAACTGAATAGGGTGCAAAAGCTGCAGGGATAAAATTTATTACTTTGTAATAAGTTTCCAACTTTTCTTCCATTATCTTCAAATAAATCTAAGATTTTAATAAACTTTAAGAAATGAAATCTTAAAGCTGTCTCTACCCGGTGTTTTGTTGGAAGTTATAGAAGTACTTACCTACCTATATTATTTTTGCTAGGAAATGAACTTTTCAGTCTGATCCGTGGAAGATATAAACAAAATTTATTCTGTGCTTTACATGAACTTCGAAAATATTACATCGACTATTAAATGTATAACACCACATCCTAGTTTTTATGAGTGAGTAGGTATTCATAGAAAAGGGCTTTACTTCTAACCTTTATAGAGGATTTGGCAGATTTATTAAAAGTTCCAAGTGAATATGACGTCTTAAATCCCATCAGGTATACTAGAGTAGGTAATTAGTTTTTACTTTCCTTATCCTATAGGAAGGAAAGTAATGTAATCGGGTCAAATTTTCGATGGTCAGATTTTAGTGCCAAAACACGTTCCTATATTATTTTTGCTAGGAAATGAACTTTTCAGTCTGATCCGTGGAAGATATAAACAAAATTTATTCTGTGCTTTACATGAACTTCGAAAATATTACATCGACTATTAAATGTATAACACCACATCCTAGTTTTTATGAGTGAGTAGGTATTCATAGAAAAGGGCTTTACTTCTAACCTTTATAGAGGATTTGACAGATTTATGAAAAGTTCCAAGTGAATATGACGTCTTAAATCCCAGGTATACTTACTAGAGTAGGTAATTAGTTTTTTTTATGTTGGTTTCATATAAAATGTATTTTCTTCACGCAATGTCGCATCATTCTTAATTATGTCTGTCACAAGTTTACCGGTCTTTACAGCAGAACATGATAATTACAGCTGTTCTAAATGCATCTTTACGCTCCTAATAGTTTCCACATAAATTAACACCAATAGCAAAATCTCTCTCCACATGTCATGAATACACTTGACTTGCCATGAGAATCAACTACTTGGCGTTATTTGCTTGACACATCCTAGTCTAAACAAAAACATGACTTCATGACCCACATCTAACACCATGCAGAAACCTTGGCACTCAATTGAGATCTATTAAACCGAGATATTTCACTCTTGAGAGTTGAGACGTGGATGACTTCATAAGAGATTTTCGTGATAACAAGCAATAAAATTGAAATATAAACATTGTTAATGGAAAAAACGTATACCACTTCTAGAACAGCAGTCAGGTCATTCTCTCACCAAACAGCCAAACCTTATTACCTTATGAGTTATGAGCGTCAGTAGCAAATAGTGGGTGCCCTAAGAAATTTACCATTTCCGGCACCCTGCTAGAATTAAATTGAATTTTATTTTATTTTTTAAAACGAGTTTTCCTTCTGTACTGTGGAAATGCCATTAGAAAAACGTTATTTTAACCCCCCTGTAACGTCTCCATGGCAACCATCCCCTCACACGTGGCTCCCCATATTTCCCCCATCTTACCTGGAAGCCGAAAGCCGAGACTTTTGTGTACACAATTTCGGTAGACCTTTCTAACCTCAAGTTTGGAAAAGTTAAAACCCAATCACCCGTTACGTCCCCCCTTCCCTCCTCCTCACACCCTTCCAAGTTTGAAGGGTGACTTATTGAAGATGTCAGTTCGTCAATGAACGTCTTTGTATATTCTTTGCCTACAGCTCTATATTTGTTGAATATAGATAATGTACCTACATTTTTTCCCTTTCTTTTTATACTGTTTCTTTTGTAGCAGTAAAACAGCTGACTTCCTGGCACATCATCACGTTGATCAGGTGGACGAAAAGAGGCAATATTTCCAATCAAATTCTTTAAACTCGGAGAATTGAAATCTTTGAGGAAACTCACAAATACCCCATTGGTGGATCCCACTCCAGAAAAGACGAAAGTTGAAAAGAAGATAATCCAAGATGACTTGTATGGGAACAACAGTATTAGGATATTGTACTACATGTTAAGGTACATTCAAAATGTGATATAATTCATACACAAAGAATTGTTCTAAGTAAGCATGTCCATGTTCATGCTCGAGATGGTTCTCATTCTCAAACATCATCTTCTGTTTCAAAACAGAACCAAAACAAAGAAAACTCATCAGACCATAAACCATAAGAACGACCAAGTCATTGGATATCACAGCGACCATTGTACCACCAACAATGGGAAGATAGTTCAACGTAACAACATAAAAGCTGTCTATGTTGTAAAAAAACTTGATTTTGAAGAATTTTCAAATATGAAATGAATCTCTTATCTATCTAATTCCGTCAGATCATCAAAGATAACATTTATATAAATTAATCCTCTTTATAACTACATTTGACACTTAAAAATCCAAGTAAAACGAATGAGAAACTTCATGCTGGCACCATAAAAAACTTGAGGCCTCATAAGTTTTTCACACGCTAAGTGTTATTTGGTGCACATTGTTGTGTATGATGGTGGTTTCGAACCAGTGTATTTCGGTTTTCCAATATCCAATATTGGCTAGAGTGAATTGATTCAATCCTCAGTCTTGGTTTTCGCTCTGGTGAGTCTTCACAAAATAAATTTGTTCCAATGTTCTATTTTCAAAGTGATCTTTTCTTACTACATTAGAACTCTAATTCAACATTCGTTTCAACCCTGAGAAATGTATATTCAATGTGTCTAAAGTAAAATTCCTTGGTCATGTGATTGACGAAAACGGATGTGTGGTGGTGATGGTATCGACCTGAGCAGGTGTGTCTATGTTGGGCAATGGGCGGTAGGAACAATTGCAGTTTGTGTGAAGTCATTGACCTCGGTAGAGCCTCTAGTGTTAAAAACTCAAGGACTGTTTGGTAAAAGTAGCTAAAAGTAGGGGTTAGGTGTCTGATAAGAAGCAATTCTTTAGAGAAGTACCCCCTCTAGCTGAGCTTATTAAGACTTATCTTAAGTAACGTTACATTAAGTACCTGGTTTTAGCCAAGTTGGGAAAAGGACAACATCGCCCGGTCCGTTTTAAGTATTAAGCGAAACTGAAAAAGTGAGTAGTTGCATACTTTAAA